>NW_025802133.1:173177-178158 GCF_021613505.1 Equus quagga | reverse complement strand
GCGGAGAAACGGTCCCCCGTTCCCCGCCGCTACCCCACTCCCGGGCGTCCCCTAGCCTTGACGTAACCCCACAACGCCCCCTTCGACTGGAACCCCGCGTCCCTACTTTCTCTCCGGGCCGCCCTCCCTCAGGACCTCCTCCCTCGCCGAGACCCTCCCCTACTGCAGCCCCTCACGTTGGGACCGCGGACGCGAGTCGGGCCCTGGCCGTGTCTGCCGAGGCGTGTCGACGCGGCCCCCTCCCCAGTCCTCACTGCGGAGCGCGGAGAGGGCGCAGGCTGGGGACAGGCGGCGAGGCCTCCTGACTGTCCGCGCACACTGCCGGCCTGGAAAGTCCCGCCGCGGCGCCCTCGGGTGCGCACCCACCGTTCCGCCCCTCCCCATCGCGGTCGTCAGGTGTGCGCCCACCCCTCCCCATCACTGTCCTCAGATGTGCGGCCCCCCCAAATCGCTGTCGTCAGGTGTGCACCCACCAGTCCCCATTGCTTTCTCAGGTGTGCACCCACCCCACCTCGTCTCCTGGGGATTTTCGCCCACCCCTCCCCGTGGTGCCCTCTGCTGTGCTCCACGCGTCCCCATTTGGCTCTCCCGTGTGCTCTTTTCACTCCGAAGCATTGGCTCTCACTCCTTGGGGAGGTCCACGGTTGTAACTGTTCTTATTAAAAACCAGTTCCTGAAGCTTTTCATCTGCACTGTAGGGTCTATTTTTTTGACGGGGTGGAAGATCTGCTGTTGAGTTGAATGCTTTGCACAAAGGCTTCCTCTGATACCAGCCTGGTGCTGGAGATTGCCCCCCCTCTGCAGCTGAGACTGGGACCCGGCGCTGACCCAGCGCGCAGGGGAGGCCGAGCTGTGGTTGGGATGGACCCGAGTGGAGCCCATGGTCTCGGAGCCCATGGTCAGGAGGGAGACTGGAAGCCTGCACTCCCCTGTGGTGCTTTGAGAAAAGGTCACACTCCAGGAAAGCCTCCAGATGCAGTTGGAGCCGCCGTGGCTCTTTACATTTTGGTGCTAACTCACCTTTTTATACCACTTCTCCTAGGCCAAATATAAATGCCTTTCTTTGTTTTTCTAGGTCGCTTCCTCTTATTGAATTTTAGATACAGTGAAATATATATAATGTTCATTTTTTCAGTGTGTTTAAACTTAATTCTCCCACATCTTCAACATCTTTGGTCCAATTCAGTTGAATGAACTTTTTTAGCTACTTTCAAAACGACCAAAGGTTGTGCCTCACATGCCTCGTTCTTGCCTACCACGCCCTCGCTGCCTGCTGAGTCACTCGCTCCTGGCTCCAGGAGCTGCTCTCTACCCTGGGCCCTGAGAGGAGCAGGTAGGGGGTGCACCCCCAGGCTATCATGGGGCTGGAAAGAAAACCTTGTGGTTTGGTTGGGAAGACGGTTTCTGCCTCCTCTGGATAGCCAAGGAAGGGGACTGACTGTAGTGAATTGCGGTCATTGTTTTCAGGGTTTCTTTCTTTCCTTTTACTCCTTGTTTATTAGGAATTCACCAGGGGTCAGGGACAGGTCATTGGTTCTTGGTTTCCCTCCGTTAGAGGGGAGAGGCGCCTGGGGCCTTCCCTGCCTGCACTAGTGTGCCGAGGAGGCTGGAGCCCATGGCCCCGTGAGCCCCTCCTGCCGCTGCCTCTGCCCAGTCTACAGCCCCTGCCCTGGGCTTCTGCTTGTTATGTGTCCTGGTCCCTGCATCTGTGTGTTTTGAACACACCCATATCTTTTCATTAAAAAGCAAATGCATCCTCTCTCTACCTGCCAAAGAATGACGTTGGATCCTCCTTGACACCACATACCAAAATCAACTCGAAATGGATCAAGGACCTAAACGTAAGACGTAAAACAGTAATAGTCTTAGAAGAAAACATGGACAGAAGCTTCACGGCATGGGATTTGGTAAAGATTTCTTAAATATGACACCAGAGGTGACAAAAAAATAGACAAATTGGACTTCATGAAAATTTAAAAATTTTGTGCATCAAAAGACACTATGAACAGAATCAAAAGCAGCCACAGAAGGGAGAAGATATTTGCAAGTCACATGCCTGATAAGGGGTTAATATCCAGAATATAGAGAACTCCTACAAGTCAACAACAACAGAAAAACAAGCAAACCAATTCAAAACTAGGCAGAGGACTTTAGACCTTTTTCCAAAGAAAACGTGTAAGGGCCAAAAGGAACATGAAAAGATGCTCAACATCAGTAATCATTAGGGAAGCGCAATTCACAACTGCAGTGAGGCACCACCTCACGTCTGTGGGAATGGCTACTATCCAAAAAACAGAAAAGCACTGGTGAGGATGGGGAACTCTTGTTGTTGTCCCACTGTTCGTGGGAATGTAACATGGTACAGCTGCTGTGGAAAACAGTACGGAGTTTCCTCAAAAAATTAAACCTAGAACCACCATGTGACCCAGCGGTTCCATTCTGGGTATTTATCCAAAGGAACCGGAAGCAGAGTCTCAAGGCGACATCTGTGCAGCCATGTTCATCACAGCGCTACTCGCAACAGCTAAAGCACGGAACCAACGCAGGTGTCCACTGACGGACGAATGGGTAAACGAACCGTGGTCCATCCGTACAATGGAATGTGTACGATTCAGCTTTAAAAAGGAGTGAAATTCTGACACGCACTATGACGTGGAGGAACCTGGAGAACACGGTACTGAGTGAAATAAGCCAGTCACAAGAGGACAAATACTGTATGATTCCACTTACATGAGGTTCCTAGAATCATCATATTCACACAGACAGAAAGTAGGTGGTGGGTGCCAGGGGCCGGGGGCGGGGATGGGGAGTTTGTGTTTGATGGGGACAGGGTTTCAGTTTTACTAGGTGGGAAGAGTTCTGGAGATGGATGATGATCATGGTTGTACCACATTGTGAATATATTTAATACCACTGAAAATGGTTAAAATGATAAATTTTATGTTACTTGTATTTTAACACAATAAAAACATTGAAAAACAATCATCTCTAAATGCATTGTGACACTGTGGTTTGGCTCCTGGAAAGAAAAAGGACATTAGTGGAAAAACTGGTGAAATACCAAAATAGCGTGGGGTTCCGTTGCTAGTGATGTGCCAGTGTTGGCCTCTTAGGTGTGACAGGTGTATCACAGGTGTGTGCTATGTTAACATAAGGGGTAACCGGGCCAGGGTGTACAGGAGCACTCTCCATCTCTGTTTTGCAACTTTTCTGTGAACGTAAAATTAGTTCAAAATGAAATCTTTATTTGGAAAAAAAAAAAGCAAATGCATCCTTTGTCTCTGGGGTGGGGACCCCAGCTCCATCCTGTCCTCAGGTCACCAAGTGCCCCTTTTTGCATTGCCTGGTTCTCCCCACATTAGAGTCCGCGGTCTGGAAAGGGAAGGCCCAGCTGGTGCCTGGCTGCAGTGGGGGGTAAGGGTCACCCCAGGATGTCCACCTTCAGCCCCATTGCTTGAGTCTTGCCTCCTGGGGCCACTTCTCGGCCACTTGGAGCTCTGGACAGAGCATGCCCACTCGGGATCTTTGGGAGCCACAGCATGGATGTGGCCTCAGGGACACCCTGGTCCCCTCTGTGAATGAGGCTTCACAGGGGCACAGGGAGGGGACCCAGGGCCCAGCCCCCCGCAGGGGAGAAAAGGGTCAGGAACACAGAGGGAGTGCGGAATCCTCCCGGAGCTCAGCACTCAGCACCAAGGGTAGGCGGCTCCTTCAGCCACAGGACAGATGACCACACGACAGGTGACCCCATGACAGATGACGCCCAGGAAGAGATGGGAGTGTCAGTGGGAGGACATGCGAAAGACACGTGATTTCCGTCACAACCTACTTTCAGATGGACTCGGATCAGCTTCATGGTTTTGTTCAGAAATAAATGGCTCCTAGTCCCACGCAGTGCAGGTAAGGGAGGCCCTGGCCCTTTGGGGCAGGACCACCGGGCGTTGTGCTCGGGTCACAGGCCTCACTCAGCCTGGGCCTCCCTGCTGGACACAGATTTCCTGCGTCACTGCCCGTTGTATGTCCTGGGGACAAGGAGCCCCAGTTATGTAATTGTTTTGGAGCTTTGAGTATATCGTGAGTCACATGAAGGTAAAATACCCTGAATGACTCCCCTTGAGGTCGCCTGACTGAAACTAGAAGCTGCTTGAGGGCCGCGGCCCCCGCAAGGTTGTCATGAGTGCCAGGAGGGGAAAGCTCAGCGAGCTGGGCCTCCTGGCACCACTGCACCTGCTGTAGTTTCCTCTGTCCTAAAGGTTTTGTTTTACTTTACTAGTCCTATGTAATCATAGATAAGCTACGAGTATGTGTTTTTCCTGGTTTTGTGAGAGTAACCTTATAAAAGATGGATTTCTCTCAGTTTTGTTCTAGATTTGTGAAGCAGATTTTTTCTTTGAATTAACAATCTGTGAAAACTCTGTAGATTTGCATTGCATTTCCTTACATGTGGATGCTTAACAAGTAGAAGTTAAAAATAAATTCTGTGTAAAAATAAAACAACTGCATGAGTGACTGGGAGTGCTGGAGAATTTTAAGAATTAGGTTGGTTTTAATGACTTAAAAAAAACCCCAGCAATTACCTAAAGACTTGCCCTTTAAAATGGTGGTTATTTTGAGACATGGCGTTGAGGCCCCGTTTCACATCTCTTTTGCAGGAGGGAGTGAAGACAGAGAATGACCACATCAACCTGAAGGTGGCCGGGCAGGACGGCTCTGTGGTCCAGTTCAAAATCAAGAGACACACCCCACTGAGCAAGCTGATGAAGGCGTACTGCGAGAGGCAGGTGCGCCGGGCCCTGGGAGCGGCCCCCAAGGCTGAGCAGGGACTCCTTTAACTTAGATTAGCAGTGACTTAATGTCACCAAGTGTCCAGGCTGTTCAGAGTCCATTGTCCTGGAAGCATCTGTGTGCACGTGTGTCAGTGCACGTGCATGTCTGTGTGCATGTGTGCATCGGGGGTGTGTGCACTCCTGCGTGTGTCTGT
>NW_025802133.1:70506-173167 GCF_021613505.1 Equus quagga | reverse complement strand
GTGCACTCCTGCGTGTGTCTGTGCACGTCTGCGTCAGTGTGCGTGTGCTTGCGTGTGTGTCCCTTGTCCACTGGCCGGTCCCCTGTCTCGTTCTCTTTGCTGTTTCTGCCCTTTTTCTTTATGTTTTTTGAGTAGGGCTTCGGGGGAGCAGAGATGCGTGTTTTAATTCTGTCTGTCCTGTTCAGTGAAATCAGAACTGCTCTTGAAAAGGAAATGTTTCTGCACCTTGACCATGTCCCCATTCCCAGGATGCAGAAAGGCTGCATGGGCTCCTTTTCGGATGCAAAGTGCCCTCCTGCTGCCTTTCTCAGGGCCAGAATCTTTGGGACTGCTTCCTAGTTTCATGCAGTCTGCTTATCACATGCCTCATTGTCACCTGACCTGTTTCTCTCTGAGAATTTTTTAAAGGGTAGGAAATGGTGGTGCCGACAGGGTAGAAATTCTGCTTGGCTTCTGGAGGGAAGTGAGAGGGGTGGCTGAGGGCAAGGGACCAGGGGCTGGAAGATGTTGGAACAGTGGTGTCTGAAAGTATTGGTGTTGGAGCAGCACATGAAATAGATTGTAGGCCCACTGGTGAGTTTTTATAATTAACCTCATAAATCTGTATATTCAGAATTCTGATATAAATATTTGGGTTTTTTTGGATTAATGTGTTATCTGGAAATATTTAATGATAATTGCTTTTTCTTTTCAGGGCTTGTCAATGAGACAGATTAGATTCAGGTTTGATGGGCAACCAATTAATGAAACAGATACCCCAGCACAGGTATGAGCGCCGGCTTTGTGCACACTCGAGGCTGCCTCTGATTTGCAGTGACCATTTGGAATACTCTTATTTGAGAGTTACTGATTGGTGCTCATATAGCATACCTTATATTTTCCTAATGGGTTTAATTATTAGATTATTTAATTTTGAAGTTCAGTTTTTCAAATGTGAAAAATGCACTTTGTCAGAAATCATCCTCCGTGTCAGGAGGGTGGAGCAGGAGGGCCGGGTGCTCAGCAGAGGCGGTCCAGGCTCACAGACAAGGGTGTGGGACAGACTCAGTTCCCATCCACCTGTAGTCTGGACACTGAATTTGCAACGTTAGTCAATTTGTAGCTAAATTACTGGCTTGATTCTCATGCTCTTTAAGCACTTATGCATGGGGGTGTGGGTGGAAAGGAGAATGCACACACATGGTTGTCAGTCAGCAGTTTTTCTTAAGCATGTGCCCACCACACACGCAAATCCGCAGGCATCGGTCCCTTGTGTGGTGGTGCATCCCACTGTGGTGAGAGCATCTGGACTTGGAAATAGACGGCTGAGCTTCCAGCGGCAGCTCTAGTCATCTGTCAGCGGGGTGACTTTGATCGAGAGCCCCTGGATCTCTTGGAGTCTCAGTCTTGTCTGACTGTAAAGCAGAGATGATATGTTTTTTCTCCTTTACAAAGTTGTGAGAATTGATTGTTTTGTGTGAAAGGGCTGCAGATCAAGAGATTTTACACCTGCCCACTTTAGGAACTCCTCCACTGCTGAGACAGTGTCGGCCCTGGGAGGATTCCTGGGTAGGGCTTGCCCTGGGCGGTGCGGGGAGCTCGCTGGCTTTAGGAGCCCGGCTATCCCTCCAGCCTGTCACTCTGGCTACCGCCCAGGCAGTGTCTGCAGCAGGAGAGGGTCCTTGCCAGCCCAGACGGTACTTCTCTGCATTTCTGAGAACCATTACTGCCTCTGGCCTTGGTTAGTCTCTGTATGAAATTGGCAAAAGCTTCCTTTTGTTCAGAGAATGACAAAGATCAGGGAGATATTCGCGTGCCTGCTGTGTGAGAAAGAGAGAAGCAGGCGGGAGGTGTTCGCACTGTCTCCGCCCTGGTTGTGAGGGAGCGGGCAGGGGAGCCAGCAGTGGATCCCTTATGCTGGTGGATCCTTTGTGATTTCGTTTGCTCTGGATTTCACAAGTGTGGTCCACTGCACTTGTTAGAAAGTGCATGGCCCCTGCTAGTCCCTAGGATTCAGTGCTGCTCATGGGATATTTCTAATGGAATCTGACTTCGTGTAATTTTCAGTAAAAATTTTAGACACTTATTTTTTTAATGAGACTCAGTTTTTCTCTCTGTTAAAGTCCTTAACTTAGGATGTTCTTGTGTGAGTTTGTTAGGGAAAGCGTGGTGAATGAGTAGGGCTTATTGAAATCCAAACCTAAGCCGCTTTGCCTGCGCGTCACCCGTGAGGGCGGCACAGAGTGCGTCAGGCAGCGCTCTGGCCCAGGGAACAGCTCAGTGAGCACGGGAGTCGGTTGTGCATCATGGTGAGAAAACTAACAGCTTCCCCCTCTCTCGCTGTGCCCGTCACAACGACCCTGCCAGCTGGAGATGGAGGACGAAGACACCATTGACGTGTTCCAGCAGCAGACAGGGGGCTCGAGGGAGACCAGCTGCCTCTCGGGGTGCAGCCTCTAGAGGGACCATCCCCACGTGTCGCCGTCCTTGCATTTGCTATTGAATAGTGAACACGTGACCATGCCAATCACAAAGGAGTCTGCAGAAGCCCAGGACCTCCACCAGGATTACTTCCCGCTCTGACGTACTGCGAGCGCAACTCCACTCTGCAGGGATGAAGCCACCGCCAAAGGCGGGCCAATCTCAGTTGTCATCTTTGTTTAGGCAAAATGAGTTGCAAGGTCTTGGGGTTTATTTTTGCTTTCATTTTTGTTTTTTCCCCCTCTCCTATAAGATGTCCCCCACACTCGTGGCCTGAATGCCTACTTTGAGTCCAGAGGGGGATCTTGTCCAGGTATTGATCCCCTCCCCACCCCCACTGCTTATTCCAATCATGTAGAGAACTCCACCACCACAATGGAGGTGCTTCCGTTGGACAAGTTTTGGGGGCATGGTGGAGATGGGAGACAAACTTTCGCTTACTATTTCTTGTAGGTACAGGTTTTTTTAAATGCTAAATATTGCAAATTTAAGTTTTGTCAGAATATGGTAAAGTTGAAGGGAAGATACTGGAGTGCTTCTTAAAAGGTAAAAAGTCCTTCAGTAACATGGGCCTGGGCGCCCCGCTCCTTAAGCATCCCTTGGGTGGGTCAGGGGCCCAGGACCCATCACCTACTGCCCAGTGCCTAGGAGATGCTGCATGGGCAAAGTGTGGCACAGTGCAAATTGGCTTTTCCCCTTTTCTTCACATAGAACAAAGTAATCCCCACATTGCTCACTTGGTAATAGTGCCATGGCCTCAGATTTCTTCTAGTATTTGCTTCTGATGAATAATTATGGTCTATATATAAACACATAAGATTACGTATTGCTGAATTTGCAGTTACGTTTTTGTGTAAAAGAGCTACTTCAAAGTGTGGTTGCAAATGAAGCCCGTGGACAGATGACTTCATGCTCTTCTCATGGACTCGTGCGGCGCCGCCTTCCAAGTAGGTATGGAGTTTATGCGTTAGTATGTGATTTCAGTTCTGTGAAACATTTTGGGATCTGTACCAATTAAACTTTGATAGTTCTGCTGTTCTTCTGTATGGATCCACTGCTGCCTGATGGCCTTCTCTGCCTTGTGTAGTCACCTGGACAGTGTGACCACGACCGTCACCTCTTGCTTGCCTGAAATTTTGCTGAAGATGTTCTCATTTCGTTTGTGTTTTGCTGTTGGGGTGTGGGCGGGTCGTCTGCTGGCTCTGTTGTGTTTATTCACCAATTTATACATTATTTGTTGTCCTTTACTACTGTAAACAGTAAATATAGTTTGGTATTCTGTCTCTTGGCTTATATTAAATACTACATTTGGAGGTCGAGGCATACTGTCACAATTCAGTATTTGCAGTGACCATTCAGTGATGCCACACAGGCTCATTTAAAAGCTAGTTGCTGAAAAGTAAGTATTCCCCTGCTGGCTCCCCTCCGCACCCCTGGCAGATCACCCTTGCTGGGCCCAGCGTGCTCCTCCCGCAGTGCAGCCTCTCACTCCTCACCGAGCTCTCGTGGCTCTTGGCTGAGCTGACCCAGCATCATGACCACCCTTTTCCTCTCCTGGACATGTGTAAAGAGAGGGTACATTTTAGAGGCAGGTGAATCTGGACAGTAGTGTAGGCCTCTCAGTTTTTTGGTGTTTGACTATAACACTGTTTTCCTTTGTACAGTCAACAGCCTGCTCACTTACCTGCTTTGAAACTGAAGAGAACTGACACTAATTTGACTGAGAATTTCCTAGTGTACTATGCTGTGACAAAACTAGGGTTGAAAATGACTGAGCTGTCCATCAGGTGAGGTGAGCACACGTTGAAAGATGAAGGGCAGCTGGGAAAACAGAGCTTGTCCACTCTAGCACTTGATTCATTGACACCAGTAGAAGTACATGGTTAAAGCTCATTGCAGAGATGGAGTCATTTGCCAGATGCCCTGGAGAGTATGGAGGGTGGGGAGGTCAAATCCAGCAGAGGAGCCCCTGCATTGGTAAGGAGAGGGATGCATTGAGGTGTGTTAAATTCGGAGAGCAAGGCTGAGAGTCTGGGGCCATTAGAACAGAGCTGCTTGAACTTCCACCCACAACATCTGACAGTAGAAGAAAGTGGATGTCTTTGAGGTTGTCTTTTATCTTAGAAATTTATGCAAATTGTGCATTAGGAATAATAGATCTGTTGGTATTTATATTTTTAAAAATATTGTTACATGAACCTAACTCTCAGTCTTTGGGTTAATGATTCTTCAGGAGGAGATATACCCTATTTAACCTGTTATTGGTGTCCTGGGTCCCAACTAGCACTTGCCACACAAAGCCCCATGTCCCAGGAGCCTCTCGGTCCCAGGCAAACCAAGGTGTTGTCACTGTAGTTGTGCTGCACAAGTGCACAGCTGGGGAAGCACGGTATTACTATTAAAGCTCCACCATAAAACACAGGTTAAGCTGTGAGATCCTTTTATGCTGCAGAGCTTTAGTTGCCAAAGATATAAAAGACACTACATTTATTCTGAACTCACTGGCCTGCCCAGTGCATGTTGCTTAGAAAGCCATTAAATATCACACGTCTGCTCAGAACCCCTGGGACACTAGTTCCGACTGATCCAAGTTGAGAGTTGCCAGATTTAGCAGATAAGGGAAAAGACTACCCACTTAGACTCAAATCTCAGATAAAGAGGAGGACCAGCCATGAGGAGGAAGATGTGTTGAGAGCCTGGTTCTCTGGAGGTGAGGCCATTGCACCAGCTGCATTGAGGTGAGAGGCTTCCATCTTGTTTCAGCGACTCATATTGTGGGTTTTTGTCAATTAAAGCTGAAATTAGTCCCGATACGAACTGTAAGTCACATTTCTGAACATAATAACTGAAAAACACACACAGCACTCTACCAGAAAATGATATCTGGGAAAAGACATCTGCAACACCAAGATTGATGCAATTGAGAAAATACGACACGCCTGACAGGCTCAGTTATTTTGAGTGTCCTTGTGTTGATGACAGTGCTTTTTGATCACCCACATTTCCTTTCAGTGGAAAAGCAGAGTTATCTCCCATTAGTCACCATGGAACCACACCCCTGACCCCTGACTGACTTGGGGCTTGGGCTGTGGTTTGGTCAGAGGAGAGGGCAGCTGTCTGGAACAGGAGAAGGAAACTTCCGTATTTGTGCAAATCCATTATTCTTTGAAACTGCCTAAAAGTACCATGTCATTTTTGCAAGTCACCATGGTCATTTGAGAAGATAGTGTTGGAATGAATTTTTGTGACGTCTCTACCCTAAAATATGTACACCTGCGAGGTTGGTTTGTTCAATTTCATTCAACAGACACTGCCATGTCCAGGTACTGAGGCTGCATCCAGGAACAAGTGAGACCAAACTCCCTGCCCTCAGGGAATATGTTTTCCGGTTAGAGGAGACAGATGAAAATAAGCTGTGGAAATTACTAACAGAAACCGGAAGTAACTGGATGCGGAAGACCTGCAGGGGGAGCTCTCTCCCCATCCCGCGGCCTCTCTTACTCCAAACAGGAAGTGGGGCGCTCTCATCTCCTGCAGGAAGCACAGCCACTCTACTTCTCAGGAAGACTTCTCTCCCCACCTAGCAACAGCCCAGCCAATGGGAAGCACCACAGCTCAGCCAATGAGAAATGCCATGGCCCAGCCAATGACAACCGCCAGAGCCCAACCAATGAGAAGCCGTTGCCAACCTGAACTGTTACTCTCCCCCAATGGACTTTCCTTTAGGACTGCCCCGCCCTCTTCCCTTTTCTCTATAAAAGCAGCTCCCCGGCTCGTTCTTCGCATTTACCTGTGGGTCACCATGGCAGGCTTTTCCCGAATACAGTCGTTTTGAGATAAGCTAACGGGCAAATTTGCTTTTTGAAGTTGACAAAGAAAATTATGTATTATACTAGAAAATTATACAGGACATCGTATAATAAATTCTGTAGACTCGTGTGTAGGATAAGTGTTGTGGAGCTGAAAACTGTTTTAAAGGTGCGCACAGTACTAAAAGTGTTTACTTTCTTTGAAGGCAGTGAGAAAGGATTCTAAGAAACATAAGTAGATCACCCCATCATGCGGGTCAATCGGAGTAGAACCACCAAGAATGTCAGGGGAAAAGGACTCGCTAGTTATCCGGATACACGTACACAAACCGTGGGAAGCGGGCGGAGGCTGCAGGGCCGGCCGGAGGAGGACAGTCCCTCCACGGCCCCCTCGACCAGCGGCAGGTGCACCCATCTGAGCCCGGGGCCTGCCCAGGGTCGGGCGGAGGTCCGGGCGCCCGTCGCCTTGGGTCATTCGGGGTCACGCCGTCTCCGTCCTCCATCTCCGACCCCGAACCCCGTCCCTGTCCCCCTCGGAGGCCCCGTCCTGTGATCAGACCTTTCCGACGCCCGGACGACCTAACGGGCGGTTGAGACATTCAACCCGCGGTGGCCGCTGCTCCAGAGTCCTCTGGAACACCCGGGCCGTACAGGAGTTCGGACGTTCGGAGGCGGTGTTACCCCACAAGGCGGCTGAAGGCCCTGGTCTGGCGCATGGACACAGACCTCGGGCTCAAGGCCTGCTGCTGCCCCTCCGCGCTGCTCCCTCACAGCCGCTGCCCGCTCTCGCCCCTCACCGCGCATGCGCGCCCCGCGCCCCGGAAGGGCTTCTTGCCCTGGTGGCGACCCGGAAGCAGCCCCGGCGTCGGGCGGGAGGGACGAGCGTTTAGGAGGCGAGGCCAGACGGCGCAGCTGTTACCCGGACGATGGCTGGGACGGCGCTCAAGAGGCTGATGGCGGAGTACAAACGTGAGTTCGCGGCCCTCCCGGAGCCCGGTGGAGCGCGCTGAGGCCGTGGCCCCGGCCCGCCCGCCCCCGGACGCGTCAGCTTCCCAGCCGAGCCTCCCGTCGGGGCCGGCGTCCTGCTCCATCCGCCCGCTTCCCCCGGCCCGGCCCCGCGCCCTCTGCCCCCGACCCGGCGTCCCCCGGCCCCGCGCCCCTCATCCCCCGTCCCAGCCCCGCGCCCCCCGCCTCCGGCCCCCGTGCCGGCCTGCCCGCCCCCGGACGCGTCACCTCCGCCGCCGAGCCTCACGTCGAGGCCGGCGCCCTGCTCCGCCCGCCCGCGCCCCCTTTCCCATCCCCGCGCCCCTGCCCCTCGCCTCTCTCGCGCCCTTCGCCTCCGTCGCCCGCGCGCCCGCGGCGTCGGAGCTCGGGTCGTGGCGCTTCTGGGCGGGCGTCCGCGCCTGAGTTCGTGGAGGTGCGGGCTCTGCGCCGGAGGGAAGGGATTGTTCCGGAAAGTTGTGAGCCGTCGTCGAGGCTTCCGTCGCCCTGCTCTGCCAACGGCCTCCCCTCGAAAGTATAAGTAAACTTGGAAGGAGGACTCTAAAAAGTGATAGTCGGCATTACTACCTTATTAGTTTAGAAACGCTCAATTACGTTATCTGTCTCTGTAGTTTGTTTGTGTCTTTGGTCCCTTTAGTAATTTAGAGGACTTCCCAATTCTGGCCTTGCAAACATGCCATGAGAGGGAGGGGAGGAAAACCTAAATTGCTTGCTGAGAACTTAAAAGAAAAACCTGTATTAAGAGAAACAGCGCATTGTGAAGACTTTGAGGTGAAAGGTTAGATTTCGGTTTTCTCTTTAATGAGGGAACAGACTTTTTGAACAGTGCCACCTGTCCCTCTTCCTAGGTAGTGTTAAGAAAACTTCCTTAGTGCTTTCTTAGCCAGTAAGATTTCCCAGTATTTGAGGAAAACACAGGGAGGGAGGAGGACCGTGGACATACCGTGTTCCGCCGTTTTGCGGCGGGGTGCTCCCTTGGCCGAGCGGCCCTAAGAAGTTGGGGGTTTGAAAGTGTTCTGATTAGCTGGTGCAGACGAGGTGGTGGTCTGGTGTGGGGAAGAGCGGGGCCTCTGGAGCCGCAGACCACGGCTCAGACCCTGCGTCGTCTTACTACCTCTCTGACCTTGACCTCGCCCTCATCCTCTGCATTTTCCTCATCTGTGAAGATTCGTGCTTACCAAGATGCCTAACGAGTATCGCTGGAGAACGTTAGCTGTTACCGTTATCATTACATTGAGGATGCTTTGAGAAGAAGGCGGAAAATAAGCCAAAATAGAGTGCAGTAAAACTACCTGGGAACTATGCATGCAGCTCAATTTCCTGGACCATATTGGTGGCACTGCACAGGGGGAGTTGATGTTTGGTATGAGCACACCCATGCAGGCTCGTTAAAAAAACCGTTTAAACAGTGCTCACCACCCAGTGTCCTTTAAAGTAGAAACAAGTTTCCAAGAGACGCTTTTGGTGGGACGGTGAGAGACATGGTTCATTCTGAACGGAGGGTTGGGTGTGGGGGAGCTGTTGCCTCTGTCTCCTGGTGGAAACCTGGCTGAGGGGTCAGACGTGTGAACACCTACCATTTCCTGCCATCCGGGTCTTTGTTTCTGTATCTGTCTGTCTGTTTAGTGCTGTTTCTAGACTGCGAGCATGTATTATTTTCTCCTTTCTATAGAGAAGGAATCTTAAGCCCCTGCGTGGGGAATTATGTTCAGGCTACTCCTTCAGTCCAGTCTTTGCGTTGTTGGATTTGTATTTCCTAGGGATATTTGCATTAGCAAAGATTATTTTTCCTTTTATTGTAGTTACAAAAGCCTCATCCATTATTTAAATCATATTGTCAATGAGTTTGCAGTAGTAAAATGTAAATAACGGTTGGTTTCCAAAGATGTATCACAGAAGTGTATTCTGTGTGTTTTATGTCTTAACTTATGAAATCCTGGAGTCTGTGTGGAAGGCAGAACTCTAAGGATGTCTCCCTAAGATTCCTGTCCCCTGGTTACTGCATCAGACACTAATCTAGGCATTGCCTTGAAGGGACTTTGGAGATGTAATCAGTAGGTTACTAAATAGCTGATCTTAGGATGGGGAGATTATCCTAGATTGTCTTGTAGGACCAATAATCACAGAGGCCCCAAAACGGGAGAGATGAGGCAAGAGGGGAGACCAAAGGCATTTGAGGTATGAGAAAGACTCCACCTGCCATGACTGGCTTTGAAGATGGAAGAGGAGCCAGGAGCTGAGAAACGTGACAGCAGTAAGGAACCTGGAACCTCAGTCCTGTAGCCTCAGGGAACCGAATTCTGCTGACAACGTGAATGGACTGGGGCAGCAGCCCTGCCAACACCTTGACTGCTGCCTTGCCAGACTCCAAGCAGAGACTCAACTGCCCCATGCTGTGCTCAGCCTTCTGACACTGGAAACTGAGATCATCAGTGGGCTGTTTGAAGCCACTGAGTTTGTGGTAGTTTGTCACATCAGCAATAGAAAAATGAATGCAGTGTGTTATCGAGGAGGGTTTTCTTACTGCTGTTGTATCCTAGTAATGTGGTAAAATTCTATTCACTGTTGCAGCATCTAGTTTGTTCTCCTACCGTGTTTGAAGGTCGCACATCCACTGTAAAGGTAGACTTGACAGCAACAGCCTCTGTGTGGAGTGGGGTTTGGAGAGATTTGGACAGGTGTTGAGGCACACTGTGTTGTGTTTGGGAATAGTCATAGAACTTCAGAAATTTAGAGCTGGTAGGACCTTGGATATCGTTTTGTTCAGCCCTCTGATTTTACAGGAAATTCAGTAACAGAGAGGCAAAATGATTTGCCTAGATTCTTAGAACCAGAGAAAAGGAGAGCCAGGAAAAGAACCCAGATGTTTTAAGCTCATATTTTTTTCTTGATGTTTTATCTTCACACCTCATCTAGCTTTTCCTAGGAGTGTCAGAGATAGACTTGGGTGTTAGTTTTCTGGGGTTGTCGTAACAAAGTCGCACAAGGCAGGTGGCTCAACACGGCAGAAGTTTAATCTGTCGCAGTCTCTGGAGGGCGGGAGTCCCACATCCACGTGTGGGCAGGGCCATGCTGCCTCTGCAGCTCTAGGGCAGGGTCCCTCCTTGCCTCTTCCAGCTTCCGGTGCTTGCCGCCAATGCTTGGTGTTCCTTGGCCTCTGGTAGCATAACTCCAGTCTCAGGCTCCATCTTCACATGGTCTTTTTCCCCCTTATGAAGGTATCAATCATTGATTTAGGGCCCACCCTTACCCAGTATGACGTCATTGTAACTTGAGTACATCTGCGAAACCCCTATTTCCAAGTAAGGTCAATTCACAAATTTGGGGGGACATTGTTCACCCCAGTACAGTATCTAATAGGAACCCCAGCTGAGCTCCTGCTCTTGCCACACCGTTGTTGCTCCCACAGTCTTCTCCTTCTTAGTTGGTGGTAGCCTCTTTCTTCCAGTTGTTTGGGCTCAAAACCTTAGATTTGTCATTGATGCCTCACTTTCTTGTATATCCACGTGTAACCTGTTGTCCTGTTTTCAGACTTTCTCCACAGTGCCGTGCTGGCCCAAGCCACTCACCTTTGGCCTGGATTACTTCGGTACAGTCCTGTGTTCTTCTGCTTCAGCTCTTCAGGTCTTGGTCCGCTTGGTTCTATTCTTAACACAGCAGAGAGATCTTGTTAAACCCAAGTCAGATCATGTCACTCTGCCCAGGACCCTTCGTTGCGGTAAAAACCAAAGTCCTTGCTGTGACCTATCAGGCTCTGCATGCTCTGGCCCTTCTGCCTCTCTGACCTCATCTGCTCTACCCTGGCACTCTCCCTCCAGCCCCACTGACTCGTTGTTGGCACACTCCTCTCGGCGCGTGGGCACTTCCTTTGCTTGGACATCTTCATCACTTGTGCTCTGCTCCCTGGAGAAGCCTTCCTTGAGCCACCAGACTCAGCCTGTCCTCCCTGGTACTGTCATCATTCCCTGTCATTAACCTGTTTTAGCTATTTAAAACATTTTTTATTGTGAAGTGTATTATATATGTAAAAGTATATAAAAGGTATATGTTTAGGTGAAATAGTAAAATGAATGTCTGTACCTGTGACACCTGGCTTGAGAAATAGAACATTAGCAATAACTTAGAAATCTTGTGCTGCTTCGTGTCACCACCAGAAGTTCCTGCTACTGAATTTTGTGTAAATTGTTCTTTTCCTTTTCTTTGTAGTTTCGCCATATTGTTTGCTTTTGCCTGTCTTTGTCGTTAGCAGAAGTGGAATTGCACAGCATGTGTTCTGCAGATTGTCTCCTGCTCAGCGCTGGTTCTCTGAGATTCGTTTGTGTTGAAGCATATAGCTGTAGTTCGTTTTCACTGCTGAGTGGGTTCATTTTATGAATAAGCCAAAATTTATCCTTTACATTGCTGATGGGCATTTAGGTTATTTCCAGTCTTTGATTCTTATACAGATAGTGCTGCTGTGGACATTTCTAGTGCGCATGTGCAAGGTGTATCCCTGGGGTGTGCTGTGGAGTCTGGGAGCACTCACATGGTCAGCTTTACTGCATGATGCCAAGCTGGTTTCCGGTGTGGGTGTTCTTGTGTATATTGCTTTGGATGTTCACTAACACTTTGGTGTTGTGCAAGGTCTATTTTACCAACCCAATGGTTGTGACAGGTTCCTCATGGTTTTAGTTTGTACATCATGATTATGGATGAAGTTGAGCATCCTGTCATATTTATAGTTTTTTCTTTGTGAAATGTCTGTTCATGTCTTTTACCAAATTTCCATAGGGTGGTTTGTCATTCTTATTGGTTTGGAGGAGTTCTTTATAAATTTCCTATCCCTTTGTATATCCCTACTCCTTTGTTGGTTACATGTGCTACAAGTATTTTATCCTGGTTTGTGCTTTGTCTTTTTAGCCTTTGGTGTGTTTTTTTCTAGCTACCTTTATTAAAAAGGCAGTTTTACTGGGGTGCAGTTGGCATAGCATCAGCTGACGTACTTCGTGTGCAGTTTGATGAGTTTTGATGTGCGTACACACCCACGAAGCCCTGCCCACACTGGGGATGATGAGTGGAACCATGGCCTCCGAAGTCTCCTCCTGCCTCTCTGTCATCCAGCTCTCCCGTCTCCCTCCTGCAGCCCAGGGTCCCAGGCAAGGACTCAGCTGCTTTCAGTCACTATAGGTTGTTTTGGATTTTCTTTGTCAGACTTCTTTCTTTCAGCATAATTATATTGCAATTTGTCCGTTTGTTGCTTGTATCAGTGGTTCATTCCTTTTCCTTGCAGGCTAGCATTCCCTGTATAATTTTTAAAGAAAAACCCAAACTGTTTTCCCAAAAGGTTGTACCATTTTACAGTTCTACCAGCAGTACATTGAGACCCATGGCTCTACTCTCTTGCCCACATTTGGTATGGTCAGTTTTTACGTTTTTCGCCATTCTGTTGGTTGTGTAGTGTTATCTCATTGTAGTTTTAATTCACATTCTGTAATGACCAGTGATGTTGAGTATCATTTCATGTGTTTATATACCATCAGTGTATCTTTTTTGATGAAGTATCTTGAGTCTTTTGCTCTTTTTTTTTTTTTTTTTTCTTGGTGAGGAAGATTGGTCCTGAGCTGACATCCGTTGCTAATCTTCTACTTTTTGCTGAGGAGGAAGATTGTCGCTGAGCTAACATTGGTGCCCATCTTCCTCTATTCTGTGTGTGGGATGTCGCCACAAAATGGCTTGTTGAGCAGTCCATAGGTCTGCACCCAGGATCCAAACCTGCAAACCCCCAGCCGCCAAAGCGGAGTGCACAGACTTAACCACTGTGCCACAGGGCTGGCTCCAATTTTTGCTCATTTTTCAATTGTTTATTGTTTTCTTATTAAGTTGAAAGAGTTCTTTATATAATGTAGATACAAGTCCTTTGTTGAATGTTTGTAAATATTTTCCCTGAGACTGCTTCCTTTTTTTTTGTGGTAAAAAACTCATAATTTTACCCTCTTAAGTTTGAATTCTACATTACGGTATTGTTAACGATATGCATATTGTTGTACAGATCTCTAGGACTCTTTGATTTTGCGTGACTGAAACTCTGTATCCACTGAACAACTCCTGAGGCTTGCCTTTTAATTTTCATAACAGTGCCTCTTAAAGAGCAGAGTGTTTTTTAAAAATCTCCATGAAGTCCAATTTATTGACTTTTAAAATATTTCTTGCCTTCTGTGTTCTGTCTAAGCAATCATTGCCTCACACAAGATCACTAAGATTTTCTCCTATGAGTTCTTGGTGTTTTACAGTTTTAGCTCTTACGTTTAGCTCTGTGATCTGTATCAAGTAAAGTTTTGTGTATGGTGTGAGATAAAGGTCAAGGTTTATTTGCACATTATTTGCAAATGGCCACCCGGGTGTTTGAGCACTATGAGTTTGCTCGGGCTGCCAGCACAAAGTACCACGGACTGGGAGGCTTAAGAAACAGATTATTTTCTCACAGTTGGAGATCAAGGTCTCGGCAGGGTTGGTTTTTCCTGAGGCCTCTCTCCTTGGCTTGTAGACTGGAGTCTTCTCTCTGTGTGTGTGTCTGTGTCCTGATCTCCTCTTTTTATAAGAGCACCGGTCACATTGGATTAGGACCCACCCTAGGGACCTCATTTAACCTGAATCAGCTCTTTAAAGACGCTAGTTACGCCCTTTTCTCCACTTTGCTTTTTTTCATTTGGTGTGTCCTGGAGTTCATTCTGTACTAGTACATTGAGGCATCCATTGTTCCTTTTCACAGCTGCACAATGTTCCGTTAGTAGGTGGATTGTGATCTGCCTGGCCCCTTACTGATGGACACTTGGGTCATTTCTAGTTTTTTGCTATTACTAATAGTCCTGATGTGAATAGCCTTATCTATGTGTCTTCTCTCATTTTTACCAGTGTGCCTGTGGGATAGATTCTGAGAAATGGGATTGCTGAGTCACAGGTTAAATTTATATTTCATTTTGTGTGGTGGCTATTTTTTAAGCCACTAAAAAGACCCAAAATCTTTTTTTTTAGATTGGCACCTGAGCTAACCTCTGTTGCCAATCTTTTTTTTTTCTTTTCTTCTTCTTCCCAAAGCCCCCCAGCACATAGTTGTACATTCCAGTTGTAGGTCCTTCTGGTTGTGCTGTGGAGGATGCTGCCTCAGCGTAGCTTGATAAGTTGTGCCAAGGTGTGCCCAGGATCCGAACTGGAAAAACCCTGGGCTGTCGAAGTGGAGCACGTGAAGCTAACCCCTTGGCCACAGGGCTGGCCCCCCAAAAATGTTTTTAGCAAGCTAACATTGTCAAGGAATCAGTGGCAAAGAATGATCTTTGCAATGTTCTCTGATGTTAATAGTTTATTTCTCTTTTTGAAATTATTTTTATCAGTGAACATGACAGTTCATATGGTTTTGTGTGTGTGTGTGTGTTTGTGTGTGTTTGGAAACAAAAGACAAGGAAAGAGTGTAGTCCAGAAACCTTCCCTCCGTCTGGAGAACTTGGCTCTTGTAATTATTCACTGACCAGTAGGTGCCGCTGTTGAGTAAGGCTGCTGGCTGTGGGATGGTTCTCCAGCGGCAAGGTTTAGACTCCCCTTTGCCTCTACCTAAATGGAGGGTGTCACAGAAGGAAGTTCTGCGTGAGATCTCCAGAAATGAAGAATAAAGACAGCTCTTTTTTTGTATGTGAGGAAGATTGGCCCCGAGCTAACATCTTTGCCAGTCTTCCTCTATTTTGTGTGGAATACCACCACAGCATGGCTTGATGAGCAGTATATAGGTCCACGCCTGGGAGCCAAACCTGCAAACCCTGGGCCACCGAAGCAGAGCGTGCGAACTTAACCAACACGTCACCTGGCCTGCCTCGAAAGCGAGCTCTTTTTGGTGTAAGCTCCTCCTCAGGGTTCCAGGAAAATGATTGATGTAACTCTTGTCTCTTTGGCGTTAGGCATCCTACTCCCTTTCCTACTGACATCGTGCCCCCTCCCCTTAGCAGTTGAGAGTTCATCTGCCTTACTCTGTGTGGTTTTCTTTTTCTTATAATAAGGAGATGTGACTTCAGACACAAAAACCGGAGTAGATGTCAGATGACTGGGTGTATAAAGCCTGGTGTGCTGGTCCGGGGGTTACCTCCCCCAGTCCACTACTGTGAAGAGACACAGAGGGACTGAGACAGTTAGCGTCTGTCTCGCCAAATCCAGGGGTCTCAGCCTGCCTGGCTCTTGATCTCGCTGGCACTTGATTCCTCCCTTGAAGTTTTTTTGTCTTTTTTTTTTTTGCAGGGAAAGATTTCTCCTGAGCTAATATTGGTTGCCAATCTTCCTGGTTTATTTTTTCCTCCCCAAAGCCCAATGCCTGCTTTATATGCTAGTTGTAAGTCTTTCTAGTTCTTCTATGTGAGCCTCTGCCACAGCAGGGCAGCTGACAGACAGGCGGTGTGGTTCCGTGACTGGGAAATGAACCGGGGCCACTGAATCAGTGAGAGTGCTGAACTTGAACCACTAGGCCGTCAGGGCCAGCCCCCCTCCTTCAAGTGTTTAATGCACTTGGCTTTGGGGACTGACACTCATTTGTTCTGCTTCACTGGCCTCTGTTTAATGTCTCTCGCTGTCTCTTTCTCTTCCCACTTCCATGTTAGCACACCCTCGACAGCAGACTCGGCTCTCCTCTGTGCCTTTACTTGTCTGTTCCCTGCGTCAGGTGTTGTTGGCATTTGAGTGAAATAGTTTTTCCTCGTGTAGCACTTGTTTATGACAGAACGTTAAGCATTCCTGGTCCCTTCCTACTGAATGGCAGTGGTATTCCCCAGTCATTGTGAAAACCCAAAAACGGCACCGTGTATGTCTGAATGTTCCCTGAGATACACTGCTCTAGAGAGGCCCGTCACTCCCCTGGGGTTCCGTACGCTCCCTATGCGGATAACGCCCGAACTTCTATCTCCAACGTCTCTCTCTCCCTTGAGCTTCAGACTCATTTCTCCAGCCGCCTGCCCAGCCTCTCTCCTTGTCTGTTTACTAGCCGTCTCAACCTTAGTATGTTTAAATTAGAACTCCTACTTTCTCCCTCAAACCTCTTCCTTCCCCCTTTCCATCCCAGTGATAGTGCCACCATTCACTCAGTCGTTTGGGCCAGAAACCCAGAAGCATTCTTGTTTCTCCTCACATAGCACACCCGCTTCATCAGCGAGCCCTCCATCTCCACCTACACAACAGAGCTCCGCTTTCACCATCCCTTACTAATTCTCTGGTTACCGCTCTGGTTCAGGCCACCGTCTGCCCTGCCTGGACTGTTGCAGTAACAACTTTTAACACTGTTTATTAGCTTGAAATAGAAGTGGCATAAAGAAAAGTGCAAAGAAAGACATGTTCAGCTCAGTGAGTTCTCACAGAGCGTGTCATCACCCAGGGTAAGCAAGAAGGCCACCAGCTTGCCAGAACCCTCGAGTGGGGAACCCCCCAAAAGTAGCTCTTCCTCCCAGGATAATCCCCTCCTTGCTTTGCTTAGTTTTTCCACCAAAGCATTCATTCTTAAGCACTCTAGTGTAGCTTTGCCTGTTTTTTGAGGCAGTGTAATCGATCTGTAAATGTAATCATGTATTGTGAATTCTATATTGTGTATATATGTGTGTGTGTATTCTATTTTGTGTGTATATATATATATATACATATTGTGTGTTATATGTCATGTTCATATTGTGTAGGCCTGGCTTTTGCACAGTGATGTGTGGTGTGTAGCTGTACGTCATTTGTTTCCATTTTTGTTTTATTGTATGAATATACCACAATTTAGTGTTCTCTTCTACTATTGATAGATATTTGATGGTTCCCATTTGTTGACTGTTATGAATAATGCTGCTGTAAATATATAACATATCACGATGGGGTATTATTCAGCCATAAAAAAAAAGGAAATCTTGCCATTTACGACAGCATGGATGAACCTTGAGGGCATTATGCTAAGCAGAATAAGTTAGGGAAAGATAAATACCGTGTGATCTCACTTATATGCGAAATCTTAAAAAAATAAAGCAACTCATAGATACAGAGAACAGGTTGGTGGTTGCCATGGTGGGGTAGATGAAATGGATGAGGGTGGTCACAGGGTACAAACTTCCAATTATGAAATAAATAAGTCCTGGGGATGTCATTTACAGCATGGTGACTATAGTTAACAATACTGTATTGCATACTTGAAAGTTGCTAAGAGAGTAGATCTTAAAAGTCCTCACAGCAAGGGGTCATCATTTTGCAATATATGCAAATGTTGAATCACTATGTTATACACCTGAAACTAATATAATGTTACATGTCAATTATATTTCAATTAAAAAAAAAGAACCCACCTCCAGTATCACCTCCACAGCAAGGCCTTTCTTGGCCTCCTCGGCCACGTCTGTCTGTCAAGTTTTTCACTATAGTCATCAGGCTTCTGAAACTATCCTTTTATTTATATGTTTCCTTGTTTGTTACCTGTCTTCCTTCGCTAGAACTGAAGCTCGTTGAAGGCAGAGACCTTGTCTTTCTCTTTCGTCACTGCATCTGTACCGCCTAGAATAGTGCTTGGCAGAGAAGAAGTGTAATTGATATTTGTTAATTGGTATTTGATTAGTGGTTGGCTGCTTCTAGTTGTGTTGA
The DNA here is from genome assembly GCF_021613505.1 of Equus quagga. NCBI lineage: Eukaryota > Metazoa > Chordata > Mammalia > Perissodactyla > Equidae > Equus > Equus quagga. Next base: position 155,285 of record NW_025802133.1, on the reverse strand, counting down.
CCAAGTAGGGGTGCTCAAACCACTTCCCCATGGCTTTGTGTAGCTCCTCAAATCTTTAGATATGACCAAGAAGCAAATGTAAAGAGAAAAAATACCACCTGAAATTGAATGATTTTGTGATTAGAATTTTCACTGTGTACTTTTCAATACGTAAAATGGGATAGCAAAATAGAGATGCATGACACAATTTTTTTTTTAATGACACACTTTTAAACTGCCAGTTAGAACAATATTTTCACGGTGACAGTGAAATATTTAAGTTGTCTTTTGTTTATGAGATTTAGGGTCATCGTGGCCCTTAATCAGTGATACTGCTGAATCCTCCCTTTTGCCCTTGCTTAAGCTTTTGTCCTTGATCTAAGCCTACTGTCTCTCTCTGTCTCTTTAGGGAGAATGCCTAATGTCACAGTATCAAATGCCGTAATTACATCTAGTGACATTTTACCTGCTCTTTCCCCATACTTTTCTAGAGGTCAGTTCACAGGGGGATTGTTGAAATTTGTTATAAGTTGCTCTGTACCGAAACCTGTTGCTTGCTACCTAGAATCTGAAGCTCTTCTAAGTGATGACATCAGCAAGTAAAAAAAAAAAGATTCTTAGATATCTCTTGGTGCGTATGGGTGTGCACATTTCTGAGAGGAATTGCTGGGTCATAGGAGATAGCAGCAACCTCGTTTCCGGAGTGGTTGTACCAATTTGTATTCCTGCCAGCACTGTATTTCTGTGGCTTTTTGTCTATGTGGACACTTGCTATTGTCAGTCTTCTCAACTTTGATTACTAGATTATTCTGGGTGGGGGTGGTGCTATCTCATTGTGCTTTTAGTTTGCATTTCCCCACAGTTAATGAGGTTGAACACCTTGTCAAATGTTTATTGGCTACTTAGATACCTTTTTTTGTGTGACGTGCATGTTGAAGTCTTGTGCTTGTTTTTCTTTTGGGTTGTTTATGTATTTTTATTGATGTGTAGGGCGTTCTTTAGAAGTTTGGGTATTAGCCCTTTGTTGGTTATATCTGTTGGAAATATCTTCTTCCTCTCTGGAGCTTACCTTTTCATCCTCTTAAAGATATCTTTTGAATATTTTTTTAAAAAGGGATGTCTTTTGATGTGGGAAGCTCTTAATTTCAGTGTTCTTAATTTTATCAGTCTTTTCCTCTATGGTTAGTGCTTTTTGGTTATTAACTTTATGTCAGTGCTATTTAGGAAGTCTTTATATTGAGAGCATGAAACTATTCTCCTATACTGTCCTCTAGGAGATTGTTTCGTATTTCATAAAACAACTGAAATTAATTTTGAGGGGGAGTCAGCTTTATTGAGATAAAATTTACACACAATAAAATGTGCCAGTTTCTAATGTACCATTCTTTGAGCTTTGACAAGTGTGTCCTGTTGTATAGCCATCTACACAACCATGATACAGAACATTTCCATCACCCCAGAAAATTCCTTTTGCCTTTTGCAGCCCCCTCCCACTTCCCCTTGGCCCCCAGCCTCTGGCAACATCTGATTTGCTTTCTTTTACTATAGTTTCTCTTCTTCTAGAGTATCATATAAATACAATCATAGAAGGGAGCCTTTTGCGGCAGGTGTCTTTCACTTGGCTAGTGCTTTGAGAGTCCCCTGTGGTGTTGTGTGGGCCATGTGGGTCGGTGGTTTGGTGGTTTGCTCCCTTCCTTTGCTGAGTAGTGTTGTTCCTATGGATGGATCACACCGCGTTCATTTACCTTGGCTGGACACTTGGGTTGTTTCCAGGGTGGGGCTGGTAGAAGTAAAGTTGCTGTGGACATTGGTGTGAGTCTCTGGGGACATGAGTTTTCATTTCTCTTGGGTGGATATCCACTAGTACAATTGCTAGGTCTCTGGGTAAGTGTGTGTTTAAACTGTTTTTGTTAGAAACCGTCAAACTGTTTACCAGAGGGTAACCAAACCATTTTCCATTTCCACTAGTGATCCAGGAAAGATCCAGTTGCTAAACCTGTCAACAGTTAGTATTGCCAGTCTTTTTAATTTTAGCTATTCTTTTCTGACTAAATAAAGATATTTTTACTGACACAGATGTATAGCTATCTATTTTTTTGTGGTTTTTTCATTTCCCTTGTGACTCACAAGGTGGAGCATCATTTGATGTGTTTACTTGCCTCCATATCTTCTTTGGTGATGGGTCTCTTCAAATGTTTTGCCCTGTTTAGAAAAGCTATACTTGACCTCTATTTCTCCTTCACTCTCACACTACTACCACACTCACAACACTGCTGACATCACGTGTGTGGGGATTTGTCTCACATTAAGCTGTTCCAAGACACCAGCTGGGTGTCATACAATTTAACTCAATTCTGATACTCTACCTGGAGTAAGCATCAGATCCCACAGGTTAAGGGCTCAGTCCCACAAGACTGCCTCCTCCCCCTTCAGATGCCAGTTACGAGTCCACGTTGTCACCTGTGCTTCTTACTGATGGGTTAGAAATCGGAGGTCCCCTGACCCCCTCCTTGTGTTGGATTAATTTGCTGGAGTGGCTCAGAGACTCAGGAAAACAGTTTACCAGTTTATTGTAAAAGGATATGTTAAAGAATACAGATGAACATCCAGATGAAAGAGATGAGTAGGGCGAGGTGTCAGGGAATGGGTGCCCGCTCTGCATACGCCACTCTCCCAGCACCTCCGTGTCTTCACCAACCTGGAAGCTCCTCAGACCCCATCCGATTGGGATCTTATGGAGCTTTCCTCACGTAGGCATGATCAATCACTAATTCTCTTTCCAGCCCCTCTCCCCTTTCTGGAGAATGGCAGGGTGAGGCTGAAAATTCCAAGCTTCTGATCATGGCTTGGTCTTTCTGGTGAGCAGCCTCCATCTGGGAGGCCATCAAGAATCACCTCGTTGGGACAAAGGATGCCCCTATCACCTGGGAAATTACAGGGATTTAGGAGCCCCGTGGAAGGAACTAGGGTCAGAGACCCAATATTAGAACAAAAGATGCTCCTAGTGCTCTGATAACTTAGGAAATTACAAAGGTTTTTAGGAGCTCTGTGCCAGGAACTGGGGGCAGAGACCAATAAATGTATTTTCTATTATTTCACATGCCCCTTTCCCCCTTTTTTCTTATATATTTTGATTTTTGTATGCACTGTGAGATAGGGGAAAAGTTTTATTTTTTTGGCTTTGAAGATGAGCATCATTTGTGGAAAAGACTGTCCTTTGCCTCTGTTCTGTAGGGCTGCCTTCATGGGAAGTTAAGGGTCTGTCTTTGCATTGGTGTGCTGATGAGCACGCTCTCTTCTGTTCCACTTGTCTGTTTAACTTTGTGCCAGTGTCTCACTGCCGTAATCCATATAGCTTTATAATAAGTCTTGATAGCCTTTTTCATGGAGTTCTCAGTTTATTCTTTCTAAAAAATGTTTTGGCTCTTCTCAGTTGTTTGCATTTTCGTATATCTTTTAGAATCATCTTGTCAAATTCAAACAAAATCTGTTGGGATTTTGGCTGGGGTTGTATTGAATCCATAGATTCAGTTTGAGGAGGATTGATAACTTTAAAATATTGAGTTTTTAATCCATGAACATGATATAGTCTCCATTTATTAAAGTCTTTTTAAACTTTTTGTTAATAGTATTTTCTGTTCTGTTGCAGATCTTGCACATCTTTTAAAAACTTATTTGTACGTGTTTCCCATTGTAATTGGTACCTTTTTTAGACTTTCCTTATCTACCTTGCTAATATATAGAAATAACAGTTCAGTTATATTTATTGACCTCGCATTCAGCAAGGCAAGTTCACCCTTTCTCATAGTTTACTGTATCTTTAGATCCTCTTGGACTTTCTATGTGTGTAAGCATAGCATCTGGGAATAATGAAATTTTATTTCTTCTTTTCCAACCCTTAGGCCTTGTATTTACTTGGCAAGGATTTGTTACTTTTATTTCTCTTCAAAGAGTCAACTTCTGTGGTTCATGGATTTGCATGTTTCTGAGTATTTTTGTGTTCCCCTGACACCCAGCCCCACGGGGAAAGCATTTGGGGCCTGACTCCCATGTTGCCACCCTCCTTGCCCGTGACTTTTTTTAACTTCCGCTCTTCACCTCGCCAAATTTGTCCACAGGTTTGGTTTCATTTTGGAGCCTCCTGAATAAAAAATCAGGAGGCTAAGAATTGAAATGATACTTAGTGTCAGCTTCCAAGTGGCCGAGCTGGGACTCAGGTCTTTCAGCAACCACTGATCTTAAATTGCTGAGAAATGATGCTGCTGACTTGTTTCCTGTTATTTTTATTCTCAGTGCTGAAGTCTGATGTTCTGCAGAATGTCACCTCTGGGGGATTTGCTCACAGATTTGGCAGTGGTATTGGAGATGGACAGCTAGCCTGTACTGTGATAGATGTATTTGACAATAGCAGGCTTGAGAAACCTCAGGCGGGTTCATAGCTCTAGTCAGTCACATTCAGAAAGGTTTGTGCCAGCTCTCAAAGGGACAGGAAATGCCATTCAGTTGGAAAATAGTATACTGTGTTTGATTTTATGAGCTTTAATCAAAATAACCAACAGGGGTGTTTTGGAAGGGCAGTTAACCTCTTTTGTTTGTTTCTTCATTTGTAAAATGAAAGTGTACATTGCTCTAAAATTCTCCTTTTTGCAGGTGTAAAGAACTGTTCACATAGTCTTTATCAGAAATGTAACTGGAGCAGGCATTCACTTTGAACAAACAGAATTTTAATCTGTAAATACGTATACTGTATAATTTATAGTCTTACATTTTAAAGTTTTGTTAAAATGCCAACATAATACTCATTCTGTTTTGTAATGGTTTTACTTTTTAATTTTATAGAATTAACACTGAATCCTCCGGAAGGAATTGTAGCAGGTGAGTTCCTAAAGTTAGCCTCTTTATAACTTACTTCTAACTGTCAAAGCTGCCTTCAGGGTTAAAGTGTGGAATTTGTTCTTTCCTTGCAGGCCCCATGAATGAAGAGAATTTTTTTGAATGGGAAGCATTGATCATGTAAGTTAATCATGTGTGCTAATAGTTTTGGAGACCTTATTGGAATTTAGACCTGTGAACCACGTTTAGCAGTGGGACTGTGATCAGTGTCCATGAGAGAAAAAGGCTGAGTACGTCTCTTAGGTTGAGCTCTTCTCGAATCTGTTAATGTTAAAGCAGAAAACAGCACAAACGTCTATGCGAAAGAAATAAAAATGCTTCCTTAGTAGAAGGTTTAGTTGTGAGTATTAGATATTTATAGAGTTTTAAAATAATAAATTTCAAATGTTGTGTTGCTGTGCTGGGTTAGCCTCAAACAGTATGTGTGGCTTTGGCTTCAAGAAGCCTAAGAGCCTGAGGCTTTGACAGTGGGAAAGGCTCCCCAGGGTGTGGGTGACGCCCTGGGCCTGTTGGCGCAGCCCCGGCCCTGCCCCACCTGTGCACCTGAACTCCTTCCCCCCCAGCCCAACTGCCCCCCCAATTCGGCTCCTCCTCTGCTGTCTTTTTCTGTGTGCCTTATGTGGCCTTCCACTGCCCCTGATCCCGAGACATGGGTCCTTCTCAGGTGAGCAGTGTGGTTCCTGACGCCATTCTGGAAAGATCGTGACTGCATTTCATGATTTTTCACTTATAGGTGATGTTGCTTGGAAAGAGCCACAGATGGACCCCTGCTTCTAGAGTCTTCTATGGCCCTATGACCCAGGCCTTGTGTTTGTCTTTCTACTTTAGATGTGCAGTTTTGGGCCAGTCTTAGACTTACTGTATTTTCAACAAAATGTGGTTAGGTAAAATTTAGGAAGTTGAAGTTTATAATCAGTCTCTCAGTTTTCTCATTAGTAAAATGAAATCTTTCAGTTAGCTAGAAGGTTTTCACGTTGGCGCTTGTTGGACTGAGAAGTGTCTAGTGGGCAGGAACTGGAACAAGTTTACTGGAGCAGGTGTGAACGCTGGTTTGAGGAGGTGACTTAAACATTGTCAGACTTTCCGAATTTGCCCAGTGCTTGCATCACATTTAATCTGAGAAACAATTGCTGTTAAATGCTGTTTGTTAGAGGTTAGATTAGTGCATGAAAATTGATGTGAAAATCAATTTTTCTGATAAGAAAAACGTTTAAGAAATCATCAGTAAACACTATCCAGAGGCGTATGGCACACCTAACATTTCCTGATCATTTCGGTACTGTACTTGCTTGGGCCTCTGACACCCATTTTCCTCCTGTGTTTCCATGTTTCTGGAGTGAGGCTGTCTTCCCGGTCTCTGTCTGTATCTGCTGTGGTGTGTCTTTCATCCCCTAAAGTACCGATGGAGTGGACACTGGATCTCCTGGTCAGCAGCGTCCTGCCTTCAGTGGAACACAGCCTTGCACACTCATGGCAGCTAGAGCTCTACTTATTTTTAAAGAAGCAGGAGACTATATCATATGAACTTGAGTTAGCACCTGCTTTTTTAATTTAACGTGTCATGTGCATTCTTTTTGTGTTAACACAGACACATATGCACGCCACCAGGGCAGTAAGCCTGCTTACGGGGGGCACAGGTTATGGGCCGGGCTTTCTGAGTGCAGAGGTTGGTGGCAGCTGACGGTTCTTCCGTCTTTGGAAGATTGGCTTGTGCATCTCCACAGTAGGCATGTTTAGAAGCCCTTAAAGGGATACTTGAGCCTTCCAGTATAGTTTTTTTAAAGTGTTTATTGTTAAGAATCTGTTAGAGTAACTATTACTAATTTTAGATAAACATTATAAAATTAAACCAATATTTTGAAAACCTGTCTTAAAAAGTAATTAGAACTATTTTTAGGTAGAGCACTTTTATGTTTGAATAAGGCTTTTGCATTAGTGTGGAATTCCCCTGCTTCAAGATCTGGTGAGATTGTGAGTTTTGGTCCTCTTCCAGATCCTTTCCCAAACAAGAGGCCGTTTACAAATGTACTTAAAACATCTATTAAGGAATTAACTGTCCTCCCGTTGACTCGTCTCACCTTGCTATTTTGGCAGACAGCTGGCTGAGTTTTACTCCTTAGTGAAAGGTGTTCTTTTCCCTCTTTGTATTCTTCGATTGTTTTCAGAGTTTCTTCCATGGCCTAGTGTTTCTGAAACCACGCTTGCCTCCTTTTCTGTGAGTTCAGCACTGTAGGGTCTGCAGCAGTGCTTACCCACGAGGCCTCCATCTCTTCTCAGCTGTGCAGTAAAGAAAACCTCTTTTCAGATGTTCACACGACACATGCTGAGAGCCTGTTATATTAGGGGCCTCGTCTGAGGATACAGGCATCATAGGTGACCCCATAATTCCACCCTGAAAGAAGAAGATTGAGGGACTAGGATGGGCACCACAGCAATTAGTGAACAAGAGAAGAGCTAAGTAATAAAATTGCCATGGCCTATTCTCTGATTAAAAGTAGAAAATAACTGTCTGACTCCCGGCTGAGCTTACGGTGGAGTTCAAGCGTGTGGCCCAGTGGAAAATGGTGGAGCTTCTGGGCAAACTAAGGGATGTGCACCCCCAGCGCTGCGTGTGGTGGCGTGGCTCGTGGTCTTGGGCAGTCACTCTGCCTCTCTGACCCTCACTTATTCAGTCAAAACAAAGAGGTTCAGCATCCTTTTAGACAAGTGGGTTTACCTTCTCCCTCTTCCAGCTCTGGAGCTCTGGCCTGTGTGACCTTGTTGGCCCTTGGCCGCAGTGTCAGCAGCTGTCTGAGGTCCTTTACTGTGGAGGTTGGACACGCTCTTCTGTTGGAGCCCTTCTGTAGGACAGAATGGGCCCTGGGGTGCAGGATGGCTATTCATCCTCAGTGGCTAGAAAAAGTGTGAAGTCCCCTGGAATCTTGGTGCCCCATTTCTGCCCTATCCCAGTGTTCTCAAGGCAGCTGGCATTGGTGACTTTCCTGCCTGGTCCGTGGCCAGCTGCTGTGCCCTCTCCAGTCCAGGGGGCTCTAGTGGCTGTGGTAAAATAAGGACCTTCCCCTTCCTGAATGGTTGGGGACCCTTGGCTGACTCCATCCCCCTGTCACTGCCAGCATGTTTGGGTCCCAGCTGGTTTACAGCCATGGGTGCAAGGATTCCCAGGCTGATGCTTCTCTTAGGACTGTGCACGGCCTATGCCAGGTGTGAAAGTCATGGTCACAGCAGCCACCCTTATAGCAGGCTTTCTCGTTTACAGAACATGGTCACAGAGCATCTCTTGTCGGTACTGCACTTGCTAAGATAAACCTGAGATGTTGAATAGAGGTTTATAATTTTTGTTGTATATTCTCTGACCCAAAATCTCAACCGTAGGGGCTTCTTTTTCTTTTTCTTTCTTTTGTTTTTTTTGCTGAGGAGAATTCCCCCTGAGCTAATATCCATGCCAGTCTTCCTCTGTGTTTTAGTATGTGGCCTGACAGCACAGCACGGCCACTAACAGAGTGGTGTAGGTCCATACCTGGGAACTGAACCTGGCTGCTGAAGTGGAGCTTGCCGAATGTAACCACTAGGGCACTGGGGCTGGCCCCCTAGGGATTTCTTTAACAGAAGTGTTATGAAGATCTCTATGCGAGGAAGTTTATTGCAACATTCACTGCTGTAATAAAAAAACAAAAGGAACTGTCATTGTTCAATGTAATTTATGGAACATCCATACGGTGGAATGCCATGTAGCTCTAAAAAGTTTTTGGCAGAATCTATGGACTGCCATAGAACGATGTCCACAATGTGTTATTGAGTGGAAAAAGCAAATTATGGAACAAGAGGTATACATCAGTGTTGTCTGCCAGGGATGATCTTGCCCCCTGCGGGACATGTGGCAGTGTCTGGAGACATGGTTGGTTGTCATAACTGGGGAGTGGGGGGAGCTCCACTACTGGCATCTAGTGGGAGCCTGCTGGACCCCCCGCAGTGCACAGGACAGCCCCTCATAGACATCACAGAACTGCCCAGCCTGAGATGCCAGTGGTGCTGAGGTCGAGAAACCCTGGTGTGGCATGAAATGTTTCCCCCCAGTGTAAAAATTTTTAGCAGCTTTATTGAGATATATACCATAAATTTTACCTGTATTAATTGTACAAGTCAATGATTCTTAGTAAATTTATAAAGTTTTGCAGGCATCACCACAACCCAGTTTTAGAACATTTCCAAAAAGGTCCTCATGCCTATTCCCCACCCCACCCTCAGCCATAGGCAACCTCTGGTCTGCTTTCTGACTACAGATTTGCCTCTGCTGGACTTTTCCTACAAATGGGATCATAAAGTACTTCATCTTTGTGTCTGGCTTCTTTCACTTGGCATAATGCATTTGTGACTCCTCGTGCTGCAGCATGTCATAGCTCCTTCTTTTATGGCTGAATAGTATTCCACTTGCTGGATGGGCCACAGCTGGTTTATCCCCTCCCGCATTGATGGACATTTGGGTGTTAACCACCTTTTGGCTGTTGTGAATAGTGCTTCTGTGAACACTTGCATACCATTCTGTGTGGACATGTTTTCATCTCTCTTGGCTAGAACATAGGAGTGGAGTGCTGAAGTATGGAGTAAATTGATCTTCACTGTTTTAAGAAACTGCCAAATTGTTTTCCAGAGTAGCTCACCATCTTACATCCCCCAGCAGTGTGTGTGTGTTTTCGTTTCTCCTCTTCCTCACCCACGCTTGGTGTTGTCTGATTACAGCTCTCCTGGTGGGTGGGAGGTGGTATCTCACTGTGGATTTGATCTTCATTGCCCTAATGACTAATGATGTTGAGTGTCTTTTCATGGGCTTATTAGCCATTCATATATCTTCTTTAGTGAACTTGAGAGCTTTTATCCATTTTTTAATTGAGATGTCTTCTTATTGTTGAGTTGTAAGAGTTCTTTATCTATTTTGGATATGAGCCCTTTATCAGATGTATGATTTTTCAAGTGCTTTCTCCCCGTCTGCAGCTTGCTGTGTTGTTTTCTTGAGGGAGTCTTTTGAAACTTAAAAGTTTTGAATTTTGATGAAATTTTTTTCTTTTATAGATCATGCTTTTTTTCTTTTATGGATCATGCTTTGGTGTCATATAACCCAAGGTTACTAACGTTTTCTCTTATGTGTTCTTTTAGAAGTTTTATATTTATAGCTCTTACATTTATTTTGATGCATTTTGAGGTAATTTTGGGGTGTGGTATTAGGTAGGTAGGAGTCCAACTTCATTCTTGTGTATGTAGATGTCCGGTTCTCCTGGCACCATTTGTTGGAAGGGAAATCCTTTCTGCCTTGAATTATCTTGGCACCTTTTTCAAAAGTTGGTTGACCACAGATGTAAGAGTTTATTTTGTGCTCTGAATTCTGTTCCATTGGTCCGTGCTTATCCTTACACCAGTGCCGCACAGCCTTGACTTTTGTGGCTTTATAGTGAGTTTGACATTGGGAAGTGCGAGTCCTCCAGCTTTGTTGTTCTTTTTCAAAACTGTTTTGCGTGTTCTTGGTCCCTTGCATTTCCATCTGAATCTTCGCATCAGCTTGTCAGTTTCTGCAAAGAAGCCAGCTGGAATTTGGGTAGGAAGTGCATTTGAGTATTTAGATCAATTTGAGGAATATTGCTGTTTTAACGATCTTGAGTGGACTGTCTCTCCATTTATTTAGGTCTTTTAAAATTCCCCTCAGGGGCTGGCCCTGTGGCCGAGTGGTTAAGTTCACGTGCTCCGCTGCAGGCGGCCCAGGGTTTCATTGGTTCGAATCTGGGTGTGGACATGGCACTGCTCATCAAACCACGCTGAGGTGGCGTCCCACATGCCACAGCTAGAAGGACCCACAACGAAGAATATACAACCATGTACCGGGGGGCTATGAGGAGAAAAAGGAAAAAAAATAAAATCTTTAAAAAAAAACAAATTCCCCTCAGCAATGTCATAATACATTTTTAATTTTAAAATATCCAGTTTTGTGGGTGAAGGTGTGTCAGTTTACATGCAAAAAGCCTGGGAGAATAACCAGACTTAACTGTGGCTACCTTGGGGAGGTGATTCAGGAAGAGGGTGAGGGAGGTATTTGCTTTTTATTCTATGTACTTAGGTATTTGAGTATTTTCCAACGTGCGTATATATTTCTAGTTAAAGTCAAAGTTTATGTCGTGATAGTTATTGTCTATGTCAGAATTCACTATAAAGTTCTTGTAATTGATGTACTTATGTAGTGCACTTTTTTCTTTCAAAGGTTGGCCCTGAGCTGACATCTTTTGCCAGTCTTTTTTTTTCTCTTCCTCCTTCTCCCCAAAGCCCCCAGTACATAGTTGTACGTTCTAGTTGCAGGCCCTTCTAGCTGTGCTATGCAGGACACCACTCAGCCTGCCTTGATGAGCCAGTGTTAGCTCCACGCCCAGGATCCGAACCGGGGAAACCTTGGGCCACCGAAGCAGTGCACGCAAACCCAACCTCTCGGCCCCTGGGCTGGCCCCTAGTGCACTTTAAATATAGTTGAAATATATTTGATTTAAAGTTTTCAGAAATGTCTGTATTGCAAAAAAAAAATTAGAGCATGACTGTAGTCTTCTTTTGAACAGATTTAATGATGAAAATAATTATATGGAAGAAAATCTGTATTTGCTACTACCGTGATTTCCTGAAGTGGAAGGCATCTTTCCTCTTCCTCCTCAGAGTTCTGAGCATTGGTTCCTTATCTTAGAATCACCTGGGGCACTTAGAATACAGCAAAAGGAAAAAGCGCAATAAAATGAATATCTGGCTCATCCCCAGAGATGCTGCGCTGAGGCAGGCTCGTGCCGGGCTGGGTGGCAAATATATAGTTTGGGTTGAGGCTGCCAAGTGCCCATGGAAAGGTACTCGAGGGCACTTTCCCCGGCGGTCACAAGTCCCTAAGTCCGTGTAGTCTTCCTGCAAGGGTGGGAGGTCCTGTGAGCAGGAACCTTCCCGGTCAGTTTCTGTGCAGTTCCCCTGTGCCTGGCATGGTGACCTTCAGCAGCAGGCACTCCTTCAGTCTTTGCCTGGGGTGAAGCCCAGTGACTTGAGCGTTAAAGGCACAGCAGAGCAGAGCAGAGCTGGTGTCCCTGGGCTTCTAAAACGCCCTAACATGGGGGCTGTTCGTGTAGCCCACCTGCCTCACTGTGGCCGGGGCATTGGCAAGAAGCATTTGCTGAACCTTGGGGCAGAGATTGCGGGAAGGGGATGGCACTCCTGCTGTGACACCAGGTGCCCCTCAGGGCCCTCCCTGCTGGGTGCTCTATGTGGTTTGTGCAGTGTGAGGGCAGGGACCTCTGCCCCGGAAGTGGAGGGTGTTTAAGAAGCAGCACGTCTTTCCTTTTTATGCTTCAGGTCCTTATGACTCCTGGGAAATTGTGGTCCCTTAGTAGTCCAGTTTAAGTTTAAATGCTAAGGAATGGGTTTACAATCTCCATTATTTAAAACCTTGTCATACGGATGAGATTTTTTGTCTATGTGCTGTGACATACTTGAAAAAGAGGACAACAGCAAAACCCGTCAGCTTCTTCAACACTTGCCGCAGCTGGAGTGGCGTGCAGGCTGCGGTCCTGCACACGCCTGGCGGGCGGATTGCTCACTGACAGCAGAGACACCCACGCTCCATGATAAGGCACTCTGGTCTCCCCATCACCTTTGCCTTCAGGATGAGGCCTGTAAGCTGCTTTTGTTACTAGATAGGGTTTTAGAAATGAAAAGCAAAGAGAACAGTTTTTCACTGGAGATTAATGTTGAGAGACTAAATGAACATTTTCCCAGCTTTCATTGGCTCCGCGAGGGTCCGGGTGTTAGGATGGTGCGCAGTTGCAGGTGTGGTGCAGCTCTGGGCGGAGGGCTGAGTTAAGCAGTCGTCCTTCAGTCGTTCTTCTCAAGGAGCGACATTGCTAATCAGTGGTCAGGTTTAGACTGTCAGTGTTGCTCTCTCAGTATTTGCTCCTTAGCATCGAATTCACCTAAAGCCAGTGATTTGAAGCGAACGTTTGAAATGTGATTGCAGAGTAGAGCATGGTTATTAGGCTTTACTCTAATACTTGTCTCAGAGAACGCGTAAAGGACTTATCTCTGAGCTCTGAAATCATTTAGGCTGTTATTTTAATCAATAGGATGGAAAATAATTTGCAGGCTTTGAAGAATTTACATTGGCTTTGGGTAAATTTGTTTTGTTTCCTTTCTTCTCTCTTTCCTCTGCTTTTTTCTGAAGGTTTTGAGATGATGCCTTCTTTAGTGAAAGAGAAGTGAGGCCATCCTGGAGTAAGGCAATAAAACTTGTCCAAAAATAACACTAATTATGCTCCCTGTCTTGGTTCAGGAATTTACTCGATAGCGTTTTCCATCAAGTCAGCAGGCACGCCGCTGCACCCGTGGGCCCACCTGCATGCCTGTCCCAGGCACCAGGGCATTCTGGAAGAGAAAGAAACCCCAGTTTCAAACCGGTAGCAACCCAGAGCATTTGCAAATAGCTTTGATATTTAAGATGTGGGAGCACTGTAGGAAATGTTTGATCATGCTTCTGAGGCTACAAACGACCCAGTGGATTTTCTTTTTTTAATTAAAAAATGCCCTATTATAGGAAACAAAGAACTGTTATCAAAGTATTGAGCAAATACCACTTGGCTTATTCCAGAAACGCTACCCAGACATTTTTTCCTCTTCTAACTCATAGGTGCCAGAAACACCGAGGCACTGGCAAACATTCCTGGAGTATTAACAATGTTGCTTTTAAAGATCTTTTCTTGGCCCAGCTTTCTGAGTTAGCAGTTTGAACTGTGTTCTACTCCGAACTGGTACTGAACTGCCTTAGGAACTTGGTGAAGTCAGTTAATCCTTGGTCTTCCCAGCTTGGCTTCACAGTGGCGTGAAAGCAGTGCTCCCTGGCACCTTTCCTCAGGAGGACCTGTGGTGTACTAACGGAGTGGCATTTACCATCTACTCTGAGCTGGAAAAGCAGAAATTTCCATGGAGCAGAGGCGTGGGGTGATCGGAAATCTCTCACCTGTGGTCGGTGCAGAGGGAGAGGCTTAGGGCGTCCTTTCAGGAAGAGCAGCACAGGGCTCGAGCCGCCGCAGGGAGCTGCCCAGTGTGGGTGGTGCTCGCTCCTGTGCGGCCTGCAGCCCCTTCCCCGGGACGGATGCCCTCCCTGGCAGGAGCCAGCCCCACACTCAGCTCTTCTTCGTGTGGCTTTCCCTGTCCTGGCTTCCTGCCAAGGCTCCAGGCCCTGCAGCACAGTGACACTCACCGTCCAAGACAAGGCAGCCATCCACTCTCGTTTCCCAGAAAGTAGCGAGGACACAGTTTTCAGAATCGAGATTTGTCTCTTAAATTGAAAAAAAATTCTGCCACATCTTTTCGCCTTGTTCTCGTTTTGACCATTTTGCTACAGCCCAGCCCTCTGGGCCCCACTGTGGTGGCGCTCTCAGAAGCCCTCAGTGTTGTCACCGAATGAAAGCACACTCTCTGTTCAGTTTCTTTGGGAATTTTTTGGTCTTTATCCTTTAATTGTGGAGATAAATATTGTTTCTAATATTTGCAAATCTATATTTTTATTTCATGGAATCAAAATAATTTTGTCAAGATTTAAACCAGATTTGTACTCTTAAAAAACAATTGAAAAAAACGAAGATTGGTTTGTTAGAAAAATATATTTTAATTATTTGTTTTCCTGTGCCATATCTTGTATTCGTTGTGAAGGGCAGCAAGTCTCCCGTGTTGAAGTGCTTCTGTGGTGACCGAGGTCCCCGTGCCCTGTGTTGGTCCCCTACGTTGTGTTGTAGAGTTAACACGTTGCAAGCCATCACCTAGGGAGACAGAGGTGTTTCTAGGGGACTGCTCCTCTGAGCTCTCATAAGTAGAAGGGGGTTTGCTTTCTTATTTATTGGATTTGATGGGTTATGCCCAAAGTAGTTGCTACTGTTTCAGTGTCTGTAGCTGTCGTTCAGCAGTTCTCTTTCCTTCTAAGAATTTCCATAGTAAAGATGGTCTAAGATTTTTTAAAACTACTCTAATGCATGTTTTATAAATGGAATTTGTAAGAGGAGGAGGAGATCATCTCTCTGTTAAGATGTGAGCTGGGTGGCTCTCTTCCTCTCCTGGCCTTTGTGTCTTGTATGTTGGTCAAGACAGTGTTATTTTATTATGTATGGAGTTTTAAAATTTGACAGGACTTTTGAAATGGTTTAGTCCATTTCTGCCATTTCCCACAAGGAGGCTGTAAACCCAGGCAGACAGGCGTGCACGTGCCTACTGATGGTGAGGCTCAGGAGACCGTGTGCGGAGGCTGTGGCCCCGGGCTCCGCCCACGGGTCAGGGCTTGCAGCCCTGGTACATGCGCGTACGTGTGCACGCCCGGCCTGCTGCAGTGAGTTCACTGATCACGTGTGTGCTCTTTATCTGTTTCTTGAAGGTTACAAATAGCACTTCTAAGGCACATTTAAAAATTAAAAATAGCCTTTGAAATAACAACCCTTAACCCCTCGTTTATTTACTACAATAGAATCTTGCTCTAACATGTGCCATAATTTATATTTTTATCCTCAAATGTAATTGTACCACATAACCAGAAAAACAAAACCCCTAGGATCTTGCAATGTTGGCATTAGTTCTTTTCTCTGATCCCATTATTGCGGATTTTTGCTGTGCACTCTCACCTTTACTGATGTGAAGACCGTGCCTGTGATTCACTCCTGGTGCTCGCACCTAAGATAAACCGGATTGGAATGGGACAATGAGATATTCCTTGCTATTCATCAAAAAGTACCCTCATGGTTATTATTTAGATAATCTTTTCATGTGCATTCATAAAGCTTCAGGAATTTCCTTGACCCCTTTCTAGAGTGTATAGACATGGAAACATCTGCCCTGAAGCTCTGTCTGTGCTTTGTGTCTTCCAGGGGCCCGGAGGACACCTGTTTTGAGTTTGGTGTCTTTCCTGCCGTCCTGAGTTTCCCACTTGATTACCCATTAAGTCCCCCGAAGATGAGATTTACCTGTGAGATGTTTCATCCCAACAGTAAGTGCTTCTGGGAGTAGTTTTGATGGAACCTGGAGAGGCTCAGAGCTGCAGAACTGTGTGAAAGGCAGTACGAGTGGTGTGGGCCGTTGAGACTGCGGCAGGTTGGTCATGGTGTGGTTGACATCATGATTGCAAGTTTGAAGGACAATTTAATGTAGATAAAAGAAAAATGTGGCCCTACAGCTGGATGCCAGTTGTCCCGGCCCTCCTTTGTTTAGTGGAATCGTTGGAGGAAAGGAGCGTGGTGTGCCCTCAGAGCGGGTCGTGTGAGTCTTCATCACAGCGCTCATTTCAACAGTGGGAAAAATTGAAAGCAGCTTAGGTATTCAGCAGCAGAGAATTAGTTAAGTTATAGTAATTCATTTGGTGGAATACTATATAGATATTTTAAATGATCTACAGTAATATTTAATGATATGGAATGATATTTGTGCTATTTTGAATGAGAAAAACAGGCTACTAATCAGTAGGCCTATTACAATTTAATTTTTTTTAAAAAATTCACATGTAAATGTATATAACTGGAAATGTAATACAAAGATGTTAAAAATGATTCTCTTTCAATGGTGGGATCATTTCTTTCTTTTTATAAATTTTTTCTTTTTTTACGATTGGCCCTGAGCTAACATCTGTTGCCGGTCTTTTTTTTTCTTCTTGTCCCTAAAGCCCCTCAGTACATAGTTGTATATTCTAGTTGTGGGTCCTTCTAGTTCTGCTGTGTGGGACGCGGCCTCAGCATGGCTTGATGAGCGGTGCTGGGTCTGCACCCAGGATCCGAACCAGCAAAACTCTGGGCCACCAAAGCGGCGCGCACCAACTTAATCTCTTGGCCACAGGGCTGGCCCCAAATTTCTTTCTAAAATAGGTATTACTTTTAAAAAGGGGAAAAAAAGGTCATTTAAATAAATTTACTATACTTTAATGAAAAAAAAAAAGTGGTAGCACGGATCGGAATTCCTGAATGGCTGTGGTTTTTACTTCTCTCTTTTACAGGTGGGGGATTATAGATAAGAGAATTAAAGAAGGAAACATATTTTCAGTGATCATATTTAGAATAGTGTCCTTTTTTTAAATGATTATTGCTACTAATAATCATGATCTTAATAATTGTGGAGAAGAAGAGCAAGTAAGATATACTATTTTGTAGAAATTAAATATTTACTTATTTGAGACCAATTCCTTTTCCTGTACTTCTCTGTGTATCAAATAGCTAAAGGCTAATTTAATACATGAGACATTTTGTAGAATTTCCTGAGCCGTTGAGGTCTCACTTGGTTTACGAATGAACCCACTTGGCACACCCTCCTCAGTCTGCTCGTAGACTCCTCCCGCCCCATGAAGGGTTTCACGATGGCCAGCCAACCTGGTGGGACACACTCTCCCCTGTTGCACTTGCCGCCCAGACCTTCATCTGGAGCATGTCATTCACATGTTGTTACATGCAGATAATTAGCTTCCTCCTCAGAGAGACTGTTTTGTACCTTTTTCTTATCTCAGCATTAATTCAGCTCCATGTGCCTGTTAGGAGCTCAGAAGAATCATTCATCCTTTCCAGAAGCTTGGCCATGAGCTGGCAGTTGTTGAGGTCAGGTGATGCGTGTATATGGCATTCATCATACTGCTGCCATCATACTGCTGCCTACTTTGGTGTCTGCTTGGAATTTGGCATAATAGAAAGTTAAAAAATTTATTATGGTTTATAGAGTTGACTGAAGAGGCCAACAATTTCAAGTAGATTAGCCATAAAATGCACCTATAAAGAGGATTGTGGGTAATTGAAAAAGTGAAAATAAGATTATATTGAAGATAAATACATTCTTTAGAACAATGCCTGTGACATGGAGTTACAGGCAAGTATGGCCAATAAACTGATTAAACTAGTGAGTATATACTAACAGTAGTCTGATAATATTTTTAATGATCAAATAATTAATACAACTAGTTTTTAAATTTGGCCTTACTGTAAGTGGGTATATATTATTTTTATTTTGTAAAAATTATTTTGGAGAAGAACTATTGGATTAGTCTACCAGTATCATAAAAACTGGTCAATCCATAAATACTTTTAAAAAATAATTCAAGACATTTACTGAGAGTTGCTGGGGTGCAGTGGTGAGCAAATAATGGACGGGGCTTGACCATCCGGAACACCCAATCTGCAGGCAGGGGTGGACGTAGCTGGGAGAATCTTGCAGGTGGGCATAAGGTCCCTCACACAGGGAGGTCGGGGAAAGTGCCCTGCCGGGGCAGTGGTGGACCTGGCCACCTGCAGGGAGAGCAATGGGAGCTCCCAGGCTCTGTGGGGGTCGGGCAGGGGTCTAGTGTGTGCAGAGGCCCTGTGTGAGGAGAGTGGGGGACAGGATGGTGGGGACCAAACCAGTTCAGGCCTTTGAGTCCATCTGAAGGATTTTGATGTTTCTCCTAGGAGCAGTGGGGACCCCCTGAGGGCTTCTGAGTGAATGTGTGGGAGCAGCATGACCGGCCCGGTCTTTGAAAGGGTTATTGTGGTGTATTCTAGTGTAGAGGGCAGATCAGAGGGAGCTGGCTAGGACACTGCTGTGTGGTCCAGAGGAGAGCGGCTGGCAGCTTGGAACCGAATGTGGGCGTTGCTGAGGAACAGATGTGGATGTGGAGGGATTCAAGGGGGCTTTAGGAAGCAAAGCTGATGGGGCTCAGTGAGAGAGAGGGTGGCAGGGACATGTCCGCTTTTTGATATTTCTGGAGTGTACAG
The DNA here is from genome assembly GCF_021613505.1 of Equus quagga. Classification (NCBI taxonomy): domain Eukaryota; kingdom Metazoa; phylum Chordata; class Mammalia; order Perissodactyla; family Equidae; genus Equus; species Equus quagga. The sequence continues at coordinate 136,650 of NW_025802133.1, read as the reverse complement.
TGTCACCGCATTATGTGCACTGTAGACGGACATCCTGATGTCCACGACAAATATGCACATAGTTTCCTAAACTCTTTCCTTCAGTGAGAATTTGTGGTAGTTTCTGGATAGCCAAAGAGCCAAAACCACTAGAGCAAGGGATGGATGAAGAAAATTAGAGACCAAGTATCAAAGAAAGGCTTTTGGGAGGTAAATGAGAAGTACTGCTCACATCTCTAAATTTTCATGAAATTCTGAGCTCATGAGTGAAGGTAAATTAAGTAAATTTATTTTAAATTGTCCATTTTTATTATTATAACTTAATAGCCTTATAATTTTACAAGTGAGTCTATCCAAATGGATTCCTGTATATCTGAGTATATACTGAGCCATCTGAGAATTTCCCCAAGTGTGTGTAAAAGAAAAATAATACAGGCTTTTACTTTCTCGATAGGACCAGTTACATACTGTGACTTCAAAATTCATTTTTCTCTGATCAGACCTTGGGTATCTTGTTAATGATGCTATTTGTTGGGAGATGGATTAGATTTAGGCACAGTTGATTTCCAGAGAGTACAGATCATTTTTCCATTAGAATAAGTTACCAAGAGAAATCACAGTGCCTATCTTTTTCTGGATATTTAAATAATTCCAGTTACCTTTGTCCTAGCCACGTGAACATATATTTTACACAGTCCAGTTTAGAGATTTAATGGTAGAATTAGAGATACCTAAGAAACTAACTCTGAAAAATGTTGTGAATAATCCTAATTATGAGATATTTTGGTGAAATATTTGACGGCCAGATAACCTTCATTTTCTCCTTTTGGATATAATACTTTAAGCAAGCCATGTGAAGGTGGAATCGTCCCATGACTGACTAGCACGGACAGACTAGCCCAGAGCCCTGTCAGTGAGTGCGCAGTGAGTGCCCTGAGAGGCCTGCACAGGCCCTCCGGGACCAGTGGATGTGGGCACGATGCTCAGGCTGCAGGTTATGCTCCATTTGTGCGAACAGCTCACTCCCTGTGTCTGCACCACTTGTCCCCTTTTCTCTGTGGGACCTGACCAAGTACTGCGTCACCCCGGCCCATTCTCTGTGCTCAGCTGCTGTGTTCTGATCCCTGCAGTCTACCCTGATGGGAGAGTCTGCATTTCCATCCTTCACGCTCCGGGCGACGACCCCATGGGCTACGAGAGCAGCGCCGAGAGGTGGAGCCCCGTGCAGAGCGTGGAGAAGATCCTCCTGTCGGTGGTGAGCATGCTGGCAGGTAATGCTGGGCGGTCCAGGCTCCTAGGGTGCTGGGCGCTAACCTCTGGTAGAAGAAAGCGCTACTAGAACCAGACAACACGGGGCTGCTGCTCTTTCCTCGTTTAATCCTTACTGTTCCCTTCTGTTTCGTAGTCATTGCTGTATATATACTGTTTTCTGCTTTTCCATTTAATGCTATTTATATAGACTTTCACAAGTGTAAGCGTACTTTATATAATTGTGAATTTGAAGGTGGTCTTGTGTCGTGTATATCGTATTGCTGACCATAAGTAACCATGCTCTGCTCCTTGGGCATTTCATTCGTTCATAGGCATTTTTGGGGGGACCTGCTGTATTGGAGACACTATACTGGGGTGTAAAACTCAGTGTGACATAACTCCAACTTTAAGGCCCCACATCCTAAGGGAACTTTCCAAATCCACCAGCAGTTACAGGCCACTGTGATAAGTCGTGAGATGGGCTTTTGGGCCAGTTTCAGAGATGGGACTGTCTGGGCTGGGTTTAGAACATGTAGGCATTCACAAGGTGAGGGGGAGGGAAAGGCATTTGGGGTGAGGCAGCTAACCCTCGTGGGGGCGCTGCCAGGGCTTGTTACGGCTGGAGCCCAGCTGGGGGCGGGGGAGCCCTGGGGAAGTGTGCTTGGCCAGAGCCTGACCCTCCATGGGGATGTTAGATATTCAGGCTGTGCCTCAGAAGGATCGTCCTTGCAGCAGAGTGCTGGTCTGGAGGAGGAACGAAAAGTTGTTGATTGGGTGTACAGTGGCCTGAGAGAAAAGATCAGGCTTAGAGGAGGACAGGAATGGTCCTGGGGCCGAGAGGAAGGGGTGCGTTGAGGAGACTCAGGCTCACTGGTGTGCAGGGTGGCTCCTCTGTTTCTGACCTGAGCGCCTGGATAGAGGGGTGCTATCTTTGGGGACAGAAATCCAGAGGGAGCAGGATTTGGGGAAGAGAAGAGTTTGGGGTCTGAGTGTCCACCCTCCGCGGCTGTCTGGGAGCCACTCAGCTGAGGGCCAGTGGTGGAGAGCGTGGAGTGGTCCCTGGATAAGTAGGTGACGAGTGGGACAGGGGATAGTGTAGAAAGGGCTTGTGGAAGGAAAGGAGTTCTCAGAGGAACGTAGGAGGAATGGTCTAGAAAACCAGCAAGAGAAAGAGGTTACAGAAATGGAGGCTGGCAAAAGGAGAGATTTGACCGTGCTGTGGGAGGCCCCAAGGAGGAGGCTTACCTCGAGCGGCTGCTTGGGCTCTGGCGGAGTCAGAGGAATGTGGGGTCCAGGACTTCAGCACGCGCACGTGTTCTAAGGTAAAGACACAAGGAATCGGGTGAGGGGCATTTGAAGATGGAAGAGAGGCAATGATTGACTGTCTTCAGATGGCAGCTATAAAGTCTACCATTATGCACAGTTTTGCTATAAATTGCTTTTTTTTTTCTTTAGGTTTTAATGTATTCTTTACATATGCCTCTCTGATTACATGTCCTTTGCTCTGAGCTGCTTTTCCAGCTCCATCACCACACCCAGCTTGGCCGAGTGTGCCTCTCCCCTCCTGCCCTGCCTGCTGCCCTGCTCAGCCGTGCCCTCTGGCCTGACCTGCTCTAGGGGCAGCAGCTCTCTGACCCTGTGCTAGCCATCTGGGCACTGGGGCTCTCTCACAGATGCTGGGTGGGAGCAGGGCTGGCTCTGTCCATGCTCATGTGCTCCCTGTGCACAGGCCCAGTCGGGGGTTCCCTAAGTACCACATCCTTTGAGAGGCCTGCAGGACCCCCTGTCATTCTGCCTCCTGCCATCTCCTTCCTTGAAATGAGGCATTTGTGGGTGTGCAAGTTCTGTCAGCCCACTAGACAGTGTCCCTCTGAGGGGCCACATCTCTGTGCCCTCGGCCTACCTAGAGTCCAGCATGAGGCCTTGCGCATCAGACCTAGTGAGGAAGGGTTTGCTGAGTAAATGGAAGGAGGGAGGGGAAAAAGTCATTTGGGTTAGAGAAACAGACACCATGGCAGCGTGGGGCAGCAGGGCTGGAGTGTGAGGAAGCGGCCTGGGGCCACAGTGGGGCAGGACAGTGTTTGCTACATGTTGACCTCTTGGCCACCTTTTCTGCCTTCACAGCATTCTGACCCGCTGCACGTCTGCGCTTACTCACACCTGCTGCTCAGCAGTTTGTAATTCCAGTTCTCCTGTCCCTTCCTGGCAGACCCCGGCTGCCTCTGTGTTTCCTGATTCCAGTTCTGAAGGGACTGCTGGCCCCAGCAGGCCAGCATATGGACTGACCAGCCTGAGATCAGCAGGCCACATGTCCATGGTGGGGCATGTCTGCCTTGCACTGTCCTTTGATAGTTCTGGGAAGGGAGCTGCACTGAGCAGGAGCTCTGAGGGGGAGGACGGGTCTCCACCAAGTGCCTCCGAAGGGGGCATAAACAGGCAGATGGGTTCCCTGTAGCTTGCTCTCTGGGGTGAGGTCGCAGGCCATGTGTAGGTTATTCTAGTGTTTCTAGAGCAAGCCCGAGATAACTCTTGTGGGCACTTTTAGACACTCAGAAGGTAGGAATCATGAGAGTGGATCTTCCTCACACCCCTTCTCAGTCTCTCCCTCAGGTGAGAGGGCTCTTGTTTCTGGGATACATCTCTGGAAAGAGCCATCAGCGTTCTTAAATGAATGGAACGTCAGGCCAAGTCCTTATTCTTTAGAGTCCCTTTCACGTGGAGAATGTCTCTCTTCTCTTTCAGAGCCCAATGATGAAAGTGGAGCAAATGTGGATGCTTCCAAAATGTGGCGGGATGACCGGGAGCAGTTTTACAAGATCGCCAAGCAGATCGTACAGAAGTCACTGGGGCTCTAAGGCCTCGCCCACGCGTGCGTGCCAACACACACCACCAAGCAGTTTCCAGTGTTTCTTCTCTGGAACACTTAGTGACATTGGCAATCTGTGCTGGTACCAAAAAAGGCAAGCTTACAGAACCACAGCATCTATTTTTTTTTCCCAACCTTTCCACCCCAAACATGCTTCTCCTCTGAAACAATGATTTATGTAGGATCATGACAGCTGGATGCAGTTTCAGTGTTCCTGGCTTGGCAGTTTAGGTGGATCATCCAGGCTGTCACCACTACCTCTCTCAGATGAAGCGCCTACGAACCCAGCAGTCAGTGGCTTCCCTTCCCTCCCGGAGTGCTGAGGGGGTCCATGCCGGATCCCAGGGGACTAGAACCAGTAATGCTTCTTCTGAAGAAATGGGGTCTGTAGCCAGAGCAGAGGGCCAGGGCCAGGCGTTTCTGGGCCCTCTGCTTCCCTGGTGCCCGTGAGGAGTATGCAACTCTGTTTCAGTGCTTTATACTTTACAAGCAGGTATTTTCTTACAGTCTGGTTACATCTTTTTCATTTGTTGTGTATTACAAACTATCGCACTTAGAACAACTTTCAGGAAATAAATACTTTTTACAAAGGTGGATTAATGAAAAAAATGGAGTACATGGAAAAGAAGTTTATTGCTGGTCATAAAGGCCAGTGTTTTTTCTAATCATATTTATCAGAGATGTACATTTGTGTCTTGGTTACTTGGGCATTGCTAGAGCAGCAACATGAGACACTGAAAGTTTTAGTCAAAGTTTCTTCTGGAGCTACTGGAGTTTGTCTTTTCCAGTCTTAAAACTGGGAATTTCTAAGGTTTGTACATGTTGTTGGACCGGGAACTTTGTAGAGGATCCTCCTTCACAACTTGGGGTTGGAAGGGAGTCTGCTGTTAGAGGAGAGCGGAGCACAGAGCGTGCCTTATCCCCAGACTTGACCGGCGCTCGTGGAAGGGTGGCATGCGGGACCCCGGCCTCAGAGTGGGGACAGAGCACTTACTTGTGGTTTGTGATTTTGACGTGGTCTGGATGTTCCTGGCAGCTCAGCAGCACAGGGCCGGGGCCTCCACTATAAGCAATAACAGATCTGTTGCATGCAGAATCAGATAGATGTTCAGCCTGTTTCAAACAGGTTAAATTTAAGTAGGAATTTCTATTTTTGGAATAAAGGACAGTCTACAAGACTCACAATAGATTTCATTTTGCATTGCCCTCTCCTTCCCTTTTACGACAGGTCTGGTGTACAGCAGTCTGATTTACTGAAGCCTCACGCATAATTTCTTAGTGTTAGCAAGGGCTCCATATTGGGTTTCTGTGGAAACCGGATTCTTTCCTTCTCAGAAGGGAATCATTTAACATTTGAAATTCAGTACAAGAACTTGTATTTGGAAGCAGCTGGCGAAAGGAGAGGTATTGTACCTAAAAAGTATTTTCAGGCCTATTAAGTGAGATACTGTCCTCTCCATAGAGAGGAAAGAAGTGGTTGTGGGGGGTGGGTGTGGTTCGTGGACACAGCTGTAGCCACACTAGCAGGCAGCCGCAGGGAGCTTCCATGACATCCGGGGAAGGAAGAGAGGCAGTCTCTTTGCAAAACAAAATATTTTTATTCATTTGTATTTATTAAATGGAAAAAAAGAGAAAGAATCCCATGGTGTCCTTATTCTGTGGTGGAGTTTAAGTACTATGTTAAAAATAAAGTTATATATTTTCCCCCTATTCTGTGCTATATTTTTCTTTGGATTTTTATATAATCCTGTGGAAACCCAAGACCAGATTGCCTGCCATGGACCCAACAGAGGCCCTGCAGCAGAGGCACCTTCCCACAGGCCGTGTGTGTGGCACGGGATTCCCACAGAGGAACTGACTAAGTGCTGCTTTATTCTGAAGACCCATGTCAGCTTCGGGAAGTTTCATTCGCTTGCTTCCCTTCCTCCATTCTCGGTGTCCTCTTCTCTGGAACTCTCCGGTTTCCCAGTCGGAGTCTGACTGGGGAGCTCGGGTCGGGGGGCTGTACGTTTCCAGCAGCCTGAGTGGAGCTCAGCGTTTCCTTGGACTGAATGAAGCAGCAAGCTGCAGTCGCGTGCGGAGGAGCCAGGATGTTGAGACCACACTTCAGTCGTGCAAATGGCAGGGGCAGTTGGTTCTTGTCAGGACTTTGAAATCATGGTAGCATTGGACCTGCCTCTGAAGCTTGTTGGTTAATGTCTTAGGCAAGAGGCACAGAGGGGCCGTTCAGTGGTGTAGTGGTTAAGTTCGCAGGCTCCACTTCGGCAGCCTGGGGTTCATGGGTTCGGATCCCAGGTGCGAACCTACGCTTCGCTCATCAAACCATGCTGTGGCAGCATCCCACATACAAAATAGAGGAAGATTGGCACGGATTTTTAGCTCAGAGTTAGTCTACCTCAAGCAAAAAGAGGAGGATTGGCAACAGATGTTAGGTCAGGGCCAATCTTCCTCACCAAAAAAAGGCAAAGGTGTCCATTTCAATGATTTGCTGTTGCTGTTTCGGTGACTGTCATAACTGGCTTTTCTTTGCCATCCCCTGTGATTTTGTTCTGAGACGGGTCCCCAGGCCTCCCCAGAGCCAGGGCTGGCACCTTCTTTCTGACTCCGGGCTCTCTGCCCCGTTCTGTGCTGTATTCTGAGTGAAGATCTCGGCCCCTCTTTGAGCAGTGTTCATTGTGCCTTTTGTTGAGGCTTTTGCAGTCATACTTTTAATATTGAAGATCTCTGATGGGATGCTGAGTTGGGGTCCCCAGGACCACCCCTAGGTTCAGTGATTTGCTAGGACTCAGCTGTGATAACATGACAGTGAAAGGCCACAGTGCAGGAATAAGGCACGTCCCAGGAGGTCGGGGACAACGGGCGCATGCTTCCAGAGCCACGCCCAGGAGTCACGCAGGACGCACTTTACTCCCCAGCATGGAGCTGTGATGACACATGTGAGGTGTCTACCAGGGAGCTCATCAGAGATCAGTGTCTGGGGTTTTTGTGGGGGCTGGTCCTGTGGCAGCCTCTGCCTGACATGTACCAAAATCCAGCCTCCTGGGGGCAGAGCAGGTGTCAGCACAAGTCGTGATGTTTGTACTAATGGTTTAGGCCCAGTGAGTCACTCTTCTCACTCAGTGGTGGGGACCCTGCACAAATTCGCGTTCCCAGATGCCAGCCAAGGGCCAGCCTTGTGAGCAGGGTCAAGGGTGGCCATCCCCGCCTGCTGTGCACAGATAGACTAATTCTCCTCCTTGGGGATTTTAATTAGATTTATTTCATGTGAGTTGCTCTGTTAAATAATGTTTCCTTGTGTTTCTTCTTTCATTTGCTGCGTTTGGTGCCCCTTTCCTGTGGTGTTGGTTTTCTCAGATATTTGGATATTTTGGGTAAATGTCCACTCTTATTTTCCTGTTTGCCTGTCTGGTTCCAGGGACAGAGAGGAGAGTTCTAAGGTTTTATCTTCTGGGTTCGGGAGCTTCACACGCTTGTGGGGCTCAACAGCCCCATTCCCTGTGTTTGCCTGGGGTCGGCCGCGGCCTGTGCCCTGCGGCGGGGGTGCGTCTCGCAGGCTCCATGGCCCTGGGTCCCCCGTCTCTTGCACCACTGACTGGAGGCGGAGCTCGCAGGGCAGGCACTCTGCCTTTTCCTCCTCTGTGTGTGGGCCACGCCTTCTTCCAGTTCACTTTCTGTGCAGCCAGATTGCTCGGTTTTCCACAGTAAGTACTGGTCTGATGCATTCTTTCTGTACATGAGTCAGAGTTTCTTGGTAGAATCCAGAGCCCGCTCTAGTACACAGAAGGGGAGGCCCAGGAGTGCCTTCTGCCGCCTCCCTGGCCCTGGACGCCGTAATGCCGGCAGCAGGACTGTGGCCACCCCTGCCACAAGCCCCCACCGCAAGCTTTCACCCCTTCCCCATCTGAAGCCCATACTCGAGCCTGGCCGAAGGCAGCCACGCGTCCAGGGGTTAGAGGCAGGGGACCCTGGATGCCTAGCGTGGGGATTCCACCTGGGGACTGGGAGAAGAATACTAAGGAGAATTGGGGTAGCCACGGGGGCCAGAGAAGCCAACTACGTGGTCCTGGGCTGATTCTTAACAGTCCTGTCCTGGGACAGGGTGGCTGGGGTATATCCTGGGATTTTCTTCTGCTGCCTCCCCAGCTTGTCACTTAGGCCTCACAAGTCCTGCCAGTGTGACTCCCAGTTTGCAGGTGTGCAGCAGAGGATGTGGCCAGCAGGGTATCCCCGAGGCCTGTGGTGCTGTCCTAGCTCTTTAAAGCACATCACAACACTGGGGGCTTCCTGGGAAATGCCGACTGGTCCCTGGGAGGGCAGGCCATGCTGAGGTTCGTCCTGTGGGGCCTGTGGAGGTGGCTTGGGGCAGGTTGGGAGAGGCAGCTTAGGCTGATTCTGCTGGATCCTTGGACCAGTCCCAGGAGGAGGTCTGATTACAGGGGAGGTGCCCCACGTGGACTCTGCCACGCCACACATCCCCTCCCTGCAGCAAATGGCATTTCTCGGCTGAGCAGTGTAGAAGCTGGAGGCTCACTCAGTATTACGGCCCCCCAGATCTGTCCAGGGCATGTGCCCCCATCCCCCCAAGACTGGGCTTTGTAGAGGGGACAGTACGTCTGTCCACTCCCTGCAGACGAAGAACATGCCTGCCCTTTCTACCCCGGAGCCCTGCTGGGAGCGCCTTTCAGGCCCTTGTGTCTGGGCCCCCTCCTGCCCTGGCCCCTTGCAGCATCTGGCCCTGAGTCCTGGGTATGAACTCACCTCTGCCCACCACCTCCCAACTCGAGTGAAGCCCCAGCCTTGGTAACGAGGAGGCTGCCCCTCCACCCTGCTAAGTGTGAGGCCTGCCACCCTCCCCTGACACCCCTGAACCTCAGGAACCTTGGTTTTAGGAGTGGCTTGGGCACCTGCCTCCTGGGGGTGCTGCAGGGTCCTGTGGATGACCAGCTAAACACTGTAGCCAGCAGCCCCAGGCTGCCCTGGGCGCACAGACACCCACAGTGCTCACGGGGGTTCCATGAGGCGAAAGTTCCTGCCCAGAAAGCCTGGGCTGGAGGTGGAGATGTCTCTGGCCGCAGCGCTGCTGCCCGCAGCGCACTCCAGCTGCATGTGGCTGGAGGCGGCCACAGCTGTGTGGGGTGCGCTCCTCCTGGCTGGGAGCCTGGGTGCTGTAGCGGGGCTCCTCCGACATGGATGGAGGGCTGCGCCAGGTCGGGCTGGGGTCCTGCAGCTGTGGGCTTTCCCTCGGGTGCTTTTTGTGAGCTGACTCATCAGCGGCCGTGCAGGATGGGGAGTTGGGAAACCCCACCCTTTGGGACCGTAGCTCCCTCTGCCCTCCACAGTGGTGGGGCTCTGCATCGCCACCCGCAGCACCTCCCGTGCAGCCCAGGCCCAGGCTCAGCTCCTGGACCCAGGGGCCTACAGGGCCCTTCCACCTCCTCAGCTTCTGCTGCTGCCCTTCCCGTCACAGCCACCAGCTGCACAAGTTTGCTAGCCGCCCTCTGCTGCTGGCAGAGCCGGCCCCTAGCGCCCTCCCCTCTCCTTGTCTCCCCTCCTCAGAGCCCAGCGGCCTGCTCTGCCCACGCCTCTCGGGGAAGAGTGCCCCGGCCCCAGGCCTGGCTGCCTCCTCCCTTGGGCTCCTGCTTCCTTCCTCCTGGGGTGGGGCCTTGGAGCTGACTGCTACGTCCCAGCTGCCCTCACTGGCTGGGGACCTGGTCAAGTCACCAGCCCTTCCGTTCTGGGTTTTCTCCTGTGAACAAGGGGATAGTAACGCCCGCCCCCGTGGTGCTGTGGTGGGGGTGCAGCCGGTCCTGTGGACTCCGTGGGAGGGAAAGCCGGTGCCCAGGAGGGGGTGGCACTGCTGCTGTCCCTTATCTTGCCATCGTTAGGACACAGAAAACAGACAGTTGCGTTGTTTTGCTCTCACTTTCTTTTTTGACTGAATTTACCATTTCACATGAAGCTAGGACAACTGTAAGGAAAGGAACCGATGTTGAAACTCTAGAGAGCATAGAATGTACAGATTCCCCCCAGAGTCAGGGAAGTCGCAGGGTTTAGTCTTTGCAGTGACATCGTCCATGGTCACCTGACACAGTGAGGGTGTGGCCGGCCCTGAGTGACCCCTGTGGAGCGAGCATTGGGTGCAGCCCCCAGGCTGGGCAGCCCTGCATGCCCCTCCAGGCTGCCCGCCCCTCCAACCTGCCCTGGGTGCTGCATCATGGGAATCCTGCCCTCGCTCCAAAAGTGGGTGTCTGCAGTCGTCAGGCGGTTCTATGTAAACGTTTTCCTCGAGTGCCAAGGAGTCTGGTGGTGTCATCTTTCAAGAGTGGAGGGGAGGGTGAACATGTCCACGGGCCCCCGCCAGGCCTCACTCAGAACTGAACTCAGCACTGGTGCTGGGCAGGGGCTGAGGGGGCACATGGTACCTGGAAGGGTGGGCTGTGAACTGAGGTGTGCAGAGGGCAGAGCAGGTGGGGAAGCAGCAGCCTGGAGAGGGTGGGGAGTGGGAGGTCAGAATCAGGTGAGACAGGGGAGCTGCTCCATCCCTCTGCAGGTTGCTGGCGTCACCATTGCAGCCTCGGCAGGCCGGCATCTTCCTCATGGGAGGGCCCAGCTGCAGCACCCCGTGCCAGGCTCCTGCGCTGAGCTGGCCCGGGTACGGCAGCAGCTCCCACTAGGACTCTCGGCATGCCTCAGGGAGGGCGTGCGCACAGGGCTGTGGGTGTAGCCTCAGAGGCTTGCCCCATGCCTGCCTTCTCCCAGCCAAGGAATGAGGCCTGTGGGCCAGGTTCAGTGAGTGTATCCTGGGCCAGGCCCTGTCGAGTGGGAGCCACAGACCTGGAAGCTGCCATGGCACTGCCAGGGAGGTTGTACAGGCTCGTCCATGTACAGATGGGGGCAGGTGGGACCTGCTTGGGGCATGGGGAAATGGACTCTGGGGAAGCTAGACCAGAGCATGAATCCCACACAGTCCAGGTGGCCTGTGCTCAGTGCCCGACCCTGGGGACCCCATGGCGAGCTCCGCCTGTGAGTGTGTTAATGGCACCTACCTTGTATGCCCACCCCAGTCCTCCTGACTCCCATTTGCTCCAGGGAAATGGTGGTGATGAGTTCCTTCCAAGTTATGTGTGCAGGTGTGCACGTGTGTGTGTGAATGCGCACGTGAACTTGTGTGTGTGTGTGTGTGTGTGTGTGTGCATGTGCGTGTGGGTTCACCTTTCTGGCAGAGGACCTGACGTTGGAACTGATTCTGATGGAAATGAGACTGAGGGATTGTCTTTTGCTAATGGCTCTTTGAAATCCCGGATAATATACTAACTGAGTTGGAACCACATTAAACAGTGCAGCTTAAGGGCAGAGCAGACTCGGGGATTCTCACGGGTTTCTCCCTCTTGGACTGGTTCCCGCCTGATGGGGCAGCTAAGGGGTGGAAGGTAGCGTTGGCAGCACGGTCCCACCCACCAGACCTCTAGGCACCAGCACCGAGCATGTCCCCCACCTTTGTCAAGACCTGTGCACTCATGCACACGTGTGCACTTGCTCTCACATGTGCACAACACAATGCTTGTGTGCACACATACTTGTATTAGTCACACACGTGTGTATGCACTCACATATGTGTGCACAGTACTCATACATCCACACCCACACGTTTGCACACACACCGTTCCTCCAGGGCAAGAAGCCTCTGTGGCTTTGGGGGCTGGTTGAGTGATGGGCAGCTGATCCCCACGCCCCCTCTATTTCCTGGCAAGTGCAGTCTCATGCTGAGAGCATCTGAGGTCTGACCATGCAGTGGGGGATGGAACTTGGCCTTCACTTCCCACTGCTGCAGACCCCTGGGCACTGCCCAGAGCCCAGTGGATGGGTCCTGGCAGGGGCAGATGGACGCTTGATGGCTTGTGGGCATACAGATGGCTTGTGGGCACAGGTGTGGGCAGGCTAACGGGGACCAGCCAGGGGGTGGGCCTGGGCTGCAGGGACAAGGGAGGGAGTGTGTCTCAGATCTGCTGAACTCGAGCTGAGGGAGAGGGGCTGCAGGGGAGGGACCAGCCCCAGTCAACCGGAACCCAGTGATTGGGGAGGCTGGGGGTGAGTTCCTTGTCCACTCTCCTCCTGCCCATAGGGACACACTGGGCCTTGTGTTGGCCAAACTTGGCCCAAGGCCGGAGGGCAAGGGCACCCTGGGAATGCAGGGCCTGAAGTAGGGTGGCAGAGGGAGGAGGGGTGGGCTGGGCACTCGGGCTCAGAGGACCCAGCATGTTGGGCCTGCAGCAAGGCATCAGGGCAGTCTTCTCCAGGGCTGGGGCCTGCGGGCGGTCGCAGGAGTGGACATGTGCGCTTACTTGACCCAAGGTTCCATTGGGGGTTTTGGAAACAAACTCAAAGTATGGAGCCTGTCCTTTTGTGCAGATCTTCCTGCCTCTCTGCCTGTCTTTCTGTCTGTCTCTGTCTCTGTCTCTCTGTGGAGGTAGAGTCAGGGTGAACCAGCCCAGTGGCTCCCAGGTGTGGTTCACGTGAGCACCCCAGTTCTGGAGCTGGGTATGGATGGTAGAGGCTGCGCCAGAGCAGGGCTGGAGCAGGTGCCGTGCCAGATGCCCACTCATCCGGGACCTCAGAGCAGCACAGCCTGGCGGCCTGCTGTTGGACCGTGTTCCTCTCTCCTCCCACAGTGGCTGCCAGGATGCGAGCGTGGCAAGAAGGCAGCCCCTGAAATCAGTGGGGAGTGGGTCATGATACACACATGCCCTCAGCAAGTCTCTTGTGGGCCTGTCTGCAAAGACTGCAGGGCTCGCTGGAGATGCCGTGTCCCATGTGGGCCTGCAGAGCTGTGTTCCTGGACTGCGCAATGGGGGCGCAGGAGGGGTTAGAGACTTTGCCTCTGCTGCCCCGCCCTGCCTTCCCGAGAGCCGCTGAGGACCTCAGGCCTCCCCATGCACCGCCCAAGAGTGTCTTTCCTACCCAAACGCTGTTCCCCTTCTCCTGGGCATTTTCAGGGCCCTGCTGAGACATCACTCCTTCCGAGATGCCCGCCCTGCCTGCCCCACTCACCTGCATCCATGGGCATCCTTTTCCCTCTGTTAATCTATTAAAGTGAGTTACATTTCTAGATTCTCTGTATTTAAGGCATTCTTGTATTTCTGGAGTAATCCAGTTTGTGGTATATTCTTCCTGAAATCTCTCTGTTCAATTTGATTGGCTGGTGTTTGTTGAGTGGCTTTCTATCCACGTTTCTGAGTGAGCGAGGACTTGACTTTCCCTGTCTTGTGATTTCTTTGTTTGATTTGGCATTAGAGTTATACGGGCCTCAAGGAGTGATCTGGAGATTCTTCATTCTTTCTTCTTATAGGATAACCTGTTCCTTGAAAGTGTAGTAGAACGCACCTGTTAAACCGCTTGGGCCTGCTGCTCTCTTTGGGGAAAAACTTTTTTTTTTTAACATTTAAACCATCTATAGTATTATATTTAAAGTGGGTTTCTTATACATAGCATATATTTGGGTCTTGTTTTTATTAGTTTTGATCCAATCTGACAATCTCTCTTTCAATTATTGTCACGCATCGTTTAGTGACGGGACACATTCTGAGAAATGCATCCTTAGGCAGTTTCATCATTGTGGAAACCTCATAGAGTGACTTACACGAACCATATGGCACAGCCCGCTACACACCTAGGCTCCATGATACTAACCGCATGGGACCACCGTTGTCCATGTGGCCCGTCATTGACTATAGTGTAGTTGTGTTTAAGATGATGTTAAGGTGTTTGGGCTTTGGTTGACTGTCCCATTATTTACTTTCTGTTTGTCCCTCTGGTTTCTGTGACTTTGTTCCCACTTTCCTGCCTCCTTTTGTATTATTTGAATATTTTTTAGTATTTCACTTAGTTTATTAGCTTTTCAAACATATTTCTGTGTCTCAATTTCTCAATGATTGCTCTAGGGATTGTAATATACATAGCTCACTTTCCACGGTCTACTTCGAGTTAACATTTTACCACTTTAAGTGGGACCTAGAGCCCCTGCCACCACACCAGCCCCTCCTCTTCTCTACGTGTCATCTGTGTCATGTCTGTGCACCCTGGACCACCCCAGACCACGTTCTAGTGTTTGCTTTCAGTATGTAGTTAATTTAAAGAATTTGAAGGAGAAAAGGAGCATATTGCACTTACTCAGTTATGTATTCCTTCTGTTTCCATCCACGTCTGAAAGCCACTGTCCCCTCTGGTGCTATTCTCCTTAGCCTGAAGGACTTCCTCTGTTTCTTTGAGAGCAAGTCTGTCGGCACCAAATTCTCTGTTATTTCATCTGAGATTGTCTTTATTTTACCTTTACTCCTGAAGAACTTTTCACTGTGTGTAGAATTCTGGTTAACATCTTTTTTCAGATGTTAGAGCTGTTGCTCCTCTGCCTGTCGGCCTCCCTGGTTCTGAGGAGAATCCATCCCAGCCCCCCACCATCCTCGTCCCCCAGCTGCTGTCAGGTTGTCAACTCCGTCTTGCGGTTTTAGGGCTTTGATGACGATGTTTCTGCCCATGGCTTCCTTTGAGTTTATCCTATTTAGGTTGCACTAGTTTGTGAGTGTATAAATTTATGTCTGCCAAATTTGCGAAGTTTTCAGTCATCATTTCTTGAAATCGTTTTTCTGCACCAATCATTTCCTGTCCTCTGGGACCCCATGACAATAATGTCAGGCCTGTTGATGTTGTCCCCTAGGTCTCATTTTGAAACCTTTGTTTCTTCAGAATGGATGGTTTCCATCAATCCATCTTCAAGTTCACTGACGTCTCCATTCAGCTACTAAGCCCTTAGAATAAAATTTTTATTTTATCTGTTGTATTTTTTCAGTTCTAAAATTAGGTCTTTTTAATGCTTTCTATTTTTTTGCTGAGAACTTCTGTCTTTTCACTCAGCTTACTTGTGTTCACCTGGACCTCGTGGAGGGGGTTGTAATAAACATGTAAAAGTTTTTGATAATTCCAGCATTGCCCTCATCCTGGGGTTAACATCTGTGGGTTATCTTTTCCCTTGGGAATTGTAGATTTTTTTTTTCCTTCTTCTCCCCAAAGCCCCCGGTACATAGTTGTATAGTCTTAGTTGTGGGTCCTTTTAGTTGTGGCATGTGGGACGCCGCCTCGGCATGGCTGAATGAGCGGTGCCATGTCCGCGCCCAGGATCCGCACTGGTGAAACCCTGGGCTGCCGAAGCGGAGCGCGAGAACTTAACCACTTGGCCACAGGGCTGGCCCCGGGAATTGTAGATTTTTAAATGTATGTTGAGTAACTTTTTGTTTTGTGTGGATATTTTGAATAGTATGTTTTCAGAGTCTGGTTCTGCTAAATTTCTCTGTAGATTTCTGTTTCAAAACAGGGCCGTGATGTCGTCAGTTCAGACTGAAGTTCTGTCTTGCTCTCTGTGGGTGGTGATTCCAGGCCAGCTCGGCATTCAGAGCCTTTGCAGGATAGTCTGGATTTGCATGGAGCACACACCTTCAGGGTCAGGACAGGGCTGGAGGCCTGGGTCACAGTTTAGTTCTCAGTGTTCTGTGCTTCTTTGGGTCCATTCTGTGTGTGCGGCTTGGGGGAGCCCAGGACTTGTGTTGGCTGTACACGGGGTTAGGGGAATTCCCCTTCTCCGGCACTCCTCTTTGCGGTTTCCCCCACCCACTCCAGCCCCAGGGGCCCCCATGTCCCTGGGCCAGAGCCTGGAGTCCTTTCAGCACCAGCCCCCCTGTGCTGTGCAGCTCATCACAGCTGGCCGCCCTGGGAGCGGAGCCAGGCACAGGAAGAGGACAGACAGCAGGCTTCCCCTGCCAGCTTTGGGCAGCAGCGGCCTTTCCTACCCGTTCCTTTGGCCAGAGGTAGGCTCCTCTCTTGGGGTTCGGGCGCCTGCCCTGCTGTGGCTGCAGAGGGGCAGCCAGTGACAGGTGGGGATGCCCGCATTCCTTGGCGCCAGCCTCGCCTCTGCCGGCCTCAGCTTGGCCCCGGGGCTTTCTCCGGGGATTTTGCCCTCCACTCTCACTGCAGCGTCCCAGGTCAGCTACCCTCCGGTCCCAGCTGGGGACAAAGGCGGGTCTTGGCCCAGGCCTGGCTCCACCCTCTGTCCCCCACGCTTCATTTCCTAGCACTGCGCTGCTCCCGTGGTTGGGTGTGGGGTTTGGGCCGTGAACCCTGGGAGAGGCCAGCACCATGGCCCGCGACATGTCCAGGGCCTCGTCGTCTCCTCCCCCGGCTTCTCAGCTAGGCCCCTCGGTCTCCTGTCTCAGTGACAGCTGCCCCGCTCACAGTTCGAGTCCTCGGGTCACTAAAGTCTCAGGAGTCCTTAGGGCCCCGCCCCACTGCCACCTCCTGGCCATGGCTCCCACGGCTCCGTCCTGCCACTGTGCATTTTGCATCAATGTGCGGTACAAACCCCCGACTGCGGGGTCGTTCAGGCTGTAAGCAGACAATTGTCTTTGAAGGAAATTATGAGAAGGGGACACCCCAGTGCCTCTGCATCCACTTTGCCATTTACTCCCCATTTTCGAGTCTTCTTTCCTTAGTGGTCTGCGTTCTGTCTCGTCTCCACGTCAGCATTTCTCAGGGGGCAGGTCCGCGCTCAGCACTGTTTATCTGACTTTATTTCCTCTTCCACCTGGACCATATCTTTTCTGGGCAGAGGATTCTGAGTGGACTGCTTTTTCCTTTTGCTCTTTAAAGATGTCCAGCATTTTCTTCTTGCCTCCATCGCTTCTGAGGCAAAGGCAGTGGTCACGTGTGTCAGTGGTCACGTGTGTCGGTGGTCCCTGTGTGTCAGGTGCTGTTTTCCTCTGTCTCCTTTTGAGATTCTCTTTTTGTTTGGTTTTCAGCAGTTTGACAGGTGTGTGCCTCTGTGGTTTTCTTTGTACTTATCCTGCTTGGGTTTGCCGAGCTTTTTAGATATGAGATCTTTAAGTTTTCTGTCAAATTTGGGAAATTTTATTCATTAGCTCTTCAATATTTTTCTGTTCTGTTCTCATTCTTTTCTCTTTCCAGGACATAATTACATGTGGGTTAGAACCTTCAAGATTGTCCTACATGTCCCTAAGTTTCTATTTCTCTTCAGTCTTTTTTTTTCTCTTTTCCTCAGATTGATTCCTTTCTATTAATCTGTTTTCTCGTTAAATCCATCCAGTGAATTATTCATTTTGGATATTCCGGAACTGAGAAGTCTAATTTACATTTTTTTAATTTTTTTCCTTTTTCTCCCCAAAGCCCTGCGGTACATAGTTGTATATTCTTTGTTGTGAGTCCTTCTAGTTGTGGCATGTGGGATGCTGCCTCAGTGTGGTCTGATGAGCAGTGCCATGTCCGCACCCAGGATTCGAACCAACGAAACACTGGGCCGCCTGCAGCAGAGCACATGAACTTAACCACTCGGCCACAGGGCCAGCCCCGTAATTTACATTTTTATAGTTTCTATTTATCTGCTGAAATTCCTTATCTTTATCCTTCTATTTTCCTGTAACTCTTTGAGCCTGTTTATACCATCTGCTTTATGGTCTTCGCTAAATCCAGCGTCTGTACCATGTCAGGGTTGTTCCTGTCGGCTTCTTTATTCCCATGGGTCATATTTTCCTCTTTCTTCTCAGGTCTGGTACTTTTTATTGTCTCCTAAACTTTGCTGCTGAGATGCTGGAGACCCTGGGCTCTTGCCCTCCTCTGAGGAGTGCTGAGTTTCGATCCACTTGGCCCATGGGTTTGTGTGAGTTTGGTTTCATGCTTTGTTAGATTGGATCTAGGGGTGTCCTGGGTGTTTCCCCAGCTCCTATAACTTGGCAGACTCAGCATCCAAACTGCCCCCAGCGGGGGCTCCTGTCAGGGTTTTACTTTGGGCTCTGCTGGCTGAGGGGTGAGGGGTGTCCTCTAATGTGGACCTTACTGAATGATCTCACCCTCACTACAGGGCATGGCCTTTCTGGTCTCAGCCCGCCCAGGGGATAAGCAAGGGGCTGAGGAGGTCTCCCCATGCTGCTGGGCCAGCAGCACTTGATGCCTCAGTCTCTTCCCATCCACCCCGGAGCTGTTTCTCCTTGGGAGTTCCCGTGTGTTCATACTGGCAGGTGCAGACAGCCCCCAGCCAAGGATTCGGGGGCCGTGGGTTCTGGGCTCCATCTCTGTGCAGCTGCCTCCCTGGTGCCCTCCCTGCACATTCGACTCCGATCTCTACCTGTCACGCTCTGCCTGGGGTCCAGCTCTGTGCCGCCATGGGAGATGGTCCCCAGGAAGGGATCCATGGCACCCTCTGCTGGGGGTCACAGTCCTGTGCCAGTCCTCATCCACCACCCGGAGGCAGGTGCCTGTTAACTTGTGCTCTGTGATAGCAGTGTAGGGTACAAGTGCTGGCCCAGGCCGAGTTGCCATCACAGCCATGGTGGGACCCAGGCCATGGCCATCTTTGCTTTGTATCCATCCCCTTGCTACAGCCAACATGTGTTACTTTTTAAAACAAAGATTAAAACATTGGTAAAGCTGTTACCACCCTCACCCCCACCCCATGCAGGCGCATCTGTAACTGTGTCTCAGGCTGTTGAGCTGACACGCTCACGTGTCCTCTAGGGGAGGGGATGAGGGCATTCCATCATTCCTCTAGTCCGCCGTAGGGATGAATCGTGTCTAGGGAGGGGATTCGGAAATAAGCACAGTTTTATTTGATGCCAGTTCTTCACGCTTATAGAGATAACTGTTAAAGTGTAGTCTACGTTACTTTTTGGTTTTAGACCATCCTCTGTTTGAACACACACTCTGACACCTTGGTGTCAGGCCTGTCCAAAGCAGCAAGAAAAGCCAGAACCCTGACCCGGCAAGGCCACCATGCCAGTGTGCCTGGCCCACCGGGCAACGGGGGCTGTGGTCAGTGACTCTGTGCTAGGAGGGCGTCCACCATCTGTGGGGCAAGCCCACCCAGGAGGTGCGGTCCCTGGGGAGCAGGGCAGGGTCTCCGGCCACACCGCTGGCATGGTATGCACCGGGGAGAATGGAGTTTACAGGGGCAGCCACAGGGCAGCAGGGGCCCACTCGGCTTCGGGAGCATTCTGAGTTGATGCATGGGGAGAGCATGGAGGAAGTGCAGCATAGCCAGCGCTCTCTGACTGTGGCTTTGCTGTGTGCCACTTAGAGCTCTCCTGCAATAGGAAGGGACCTCACTTCCATGGTCAGCTGGGGAGCCAGACAGTTCCATCAACCACTGTGAGCCAGAGTGATGGCTGAGCCAATGGGTGGCCCAGAGTGGGGCTCCAGCCAGGGCGGGGATCAGGGAAGGCTGAGGTCTCAGCAGAGGGAGCCAGGAGAGGGTGCTGGGATGGGGCAGAGGGTGCAACAGTGTGTTCTAGAATGAGGGCAGGGCTCAGGGAAAGGCAGAGGCTTTGAGCCCTACCTGGTGGAGCTGGGGGCTTGGGGTTGGGAGAATGTGCTAACAGCACAGTGCAGGTGGGCCCTGCATCCCAGGATTTCCAGATTGACCTTCTGGAAAGGTCAGGTGTAGTGCTGAGTAGAAAGGGTGGGCAGAATGAGGAGCCCGGGAGGAACTGTGTTGGGATCCCAGGCACATGTGAGAAGGGGCCTCCAGGTCTCAACGTCCAGGCTTATCAGGGGGGGGCCACAAAGACACTCGGTCCCGGAGGTGAAGGGGCCGCAGGGCTGGGTGAGCAGACAGGCACCCTGTGAACACACACGTATCCAAGAGGAAATCCCACGCCTGGGCCACTGGTCTGCAGGCTGGATCAATGGCACGTGAGGCTCCCTCCAGCTGGCCATCCTAGTCCCCTCACGGAGCAGGGCAGAGGCCCGGGCCTGCCCCACCTTCCCCTGCACCCGCCGCACTGCGCCCGTGCTGGCATCCGGTCCATCAGATAGCGCCCGCTTACCTGGCAGTGCTCCCGTTTGTGGACTGGCTTCAAGTATTTTCATGTACCCTCGAGAGAATGATTAAAAAGTAATTAACCTAAATTTAGCCTGATTGTCATAAATAAATTAGCCACATGAATCATCTGTGATTTGCCGGCCTGCACATGCTTGGCTTCCAGGTGCACATCCCCTCAGGGAGACAGCTGCCCCCCGCGGGGGGAGAGGCCCTGCAGCCTCATCAGGGGGACACAGACCTCTTCCCACACCGGCTGCCGTCTTGTCAAACTGCAGGTGGCAGAGGAGGTCACCAGGTGTGTCGTCACACCCCAGGCTGCCTCGGTGGCTGAGACCATGGCTCCTGCCTGGCTCCTGCATGCTGGCACAGAGCGGAGCCCGGTGGGTTGGCCTTGGGCACTGGCCAGTCCCTCTGCCCAGCTGATGTCTGAAAGGAGCCAGTGCTCCAGGAGGGGGCATCCTCTGTGTGGGACCCTGCGGGGTCTCAGGATCTGGCCTTGACAGCGGCTCATGCTGCTGTCAGACATCTCTGACTTGCACGTGGCTCTGTTGGAACCCACAATGGGACATGCTTCACTTAGCCAGCATGGGCCTGGCTTACGACGCAGACACCCCAAACCTCAGGTCTAGGGGAGGCCTGCCGCTCACTCTTCTCACCAGGCCAGGTGGTCTGCAGGGGGCTGTGCTGCACAGAGCTGGGAGCCCCCGCCCCCGCCACGGGCCCTTCGGGAAGAGAGCAGAGGGCTCAGAGCAAGAGAGATGGCAAAACCCAAGCTGAGAAACTGGGAAATGAAACAGGTTCTGTCCCCCATCTTGACAAAAGATGTATAAAGCTGTGATGTTTCTATGACTGACTGCAAAATATCAAAACACATTGTGTTTAATTGTTAGTGCACAGAGCTGGGCGTTCTCTTGATGGGCTGGTAATGTTGGACATGTAATAAAATATAGATATACATTACTCACACAGTTATATATTTATCCCATAAAATTTATATTCCTTATCCTCATTTCCACAAAATCACTAATTATGTTATTCAAGATTTTTATTAAATTAGTATCTGTTAACAGTGTTGGTCTGAAATATTTTTAAAACCTGCAATTGTATTCAAAGTGTACAAAGTTTGAATGTATTTCCATGAACTATGTAAATTAAATATAAAAATAAAAAAATATTTTTCAGTGTTTTCAAAAAGTTATTTTTTTCTGAGGTATTCAAAGGTATAAAAATTAAAAATGCAAATTATAATTGATTTGCAAAATACAAATTATCATTAATGGATATAAAATGTGAATCAGAATTATTAAACTTAAGCTTTTGAAAATTTCATTCTTTTGACAATGCCGTGAAATCCTATTGCATGTGCTTTAAGGGAGTGATCCGTGACGTGGACGTTCAGTGTGAAGATGCCCCGGTGTCGGCATGCCAGTCTAGACCTACCGTCATGGGATGTTTCATAATGTGAGAGGTTCTCAGACGACATGAGCCACTGCTTCCAATCCCGCCCTCACGCCAAGGACCTGACACCATGGTGAGAACTCGAAAGCAGGACGTCGTTGGCCCTGCACCGCCTTGTCACCAGGAGTTGACAAGTGAATTCCCTGGTGTCTTCTCTTGCCCAGCACTTCCTCCTGTCCAGTCAGGGTCCGTGTCCAGCTGTGCAGCCGCACAAGCCCCAGGCCTGAGGCCCTGGCGCCTGGACCGTGTTGGAGCCGAGAGCAGGTGTTCAGGACAGCTGGGTGGGGGCTGGGAGCAGATCCCAGCGATGGACTGCCTTCCCCATTCTTCAGTAAGGGCGTTGTGTTGTCTGTGACTGCAGGTGTCTGAAAAGTGGGCCCAGGGTGTGCATGGAGTTCTCGCCTGCTCTTCCGGGAAGCGGGTCACCTCCTTCACAGCCCACTGGTCAGACGTGGTCACACACAGGCCCCAGACGAGGAAGGGTGGCTTCCCAGGCCTGGAAGGATTGGGAAATGGTGGTGTCAGATCGGGGTTCGCCTCTGAAACCCTCCCTCGCTGGTGCATCCCCCTGCTCTTGAGAACCGCGGGCTCACCTGAGAACGGTGTGTCTTCTGGACAGGAACATACCAGGATTTTGCTCAGCTGTATTTAATTTTTTATCTTCATTATTTCCTTTTAGATTTTGCCAGTGCACATAATCAGTATGACTGTTCAGACCCCCTCTGTGTCCTCTTCCCCTGCCAGGAGGTTGGGTGCGTGTCAGGTGGGCTGGCCCCTCGAAGGGCATCTCTGCTCCAGCGGGGTGGAGGGGCGGGGGCCCCTGTGACTAGGACCAGAGCGTCCTGCTTCCCCAGTGCCCTCCCTGGGAGCAGGGCGGGACCTGGCTGTGCCCGAGGGGTCCTGCTGGCACCTCTGGAGCAGGCTCCTTCTGGGTCTGGGGGCTGTCAGGAAATAAAAAATGACTTCCTCCCCTGTTTTCAAACACAGCAGGCACGGTTCACAGAATGTGTCTGGCAATTCCTGCGTCTCGGGTCTGCTGGGCTGCCTCTGCTCTGTTGTTGCTGTGGCTCGTGTTCGCGGGGCTGCCCCCTGTGCTTGCCTCTGGAGGAGCTTCCCTTCGGGGGGCCTCTGCCTGTGCTTCTGCCAGGGAATGGACTCCACCATCACAGTCCTCTGCAGACTGCCTGCACTGCCCAAGTTTTGGGTTGGTTTGGGCTGGTTTGGCTCTGATCACCCAGATGGCGGGATGCTGCTGCTCACCTGCTGTGCTCCCTGCTCCCCCAGGATCGGTCCCCAGCCCTGCTCAGGGCGGGGACTCCCAGACTCCCCGTGGTCTGGGACTGTGGACCACTGGCTGTGGACACCCAGAGGGTGAGCCCTTTGGAGGTCCCAGCTTCAGGGGAGTAAGAGCTATGAGACACCCGATCTTGGGAGCCCTGGGACCTGCCTTCTGTCCCGTGAGCTCGGCCAGGCAGGGAGAACTGGAGCCCAAGTTCACACGTCCTGGTTCAGACATCCTTGGGAGCAGGCAGGGTTTCGCCTGTCTGGGTCCTCGCATCCCCGTCCGTCAGGCCTGTGGGCTCCCACTACTGTCGGCCTTGGCTGTGTTGAGGAAGGTGCTTTTCCCATTTCGCCCAAGACTGTCCTCATTTCAGTGTGCTGGGAGTTCAGGCTCTGTCCCAGTTCCCAGCCAGCCTGGCTCCCGGTCCCCCAAGGTCTCCCGCTGACACTGCAGTCTGCCTGGTGGCAGCGCCGCCTCTAGCTGCCTCTCGCTGCGGGCTTCACTGCGGATCTGCCATGGGCCCTCTTGCACTCGGCCTCGCCCCCAGTCTTCTGGTGGGTTTCTCGTGAACATCTCTGCACACGCTCTCCCCGCCCCACACCTGAGCAGCAGAGCAAATGCCCCAACCCTGTGGCTGAATCTCCAGCTGCCTCACGTGGTCAGCAGCCCCAGCAGCCCCTCCAGAGCCCGGGATCCGAGTCTTCTCCGTCAGGCCCCTCCCGGACATGGCCCTGGGGCGCTCTGAGCACCCACTCACGCCCTCGTTTGCTCTCTTGTCTGTCACCTGGACCATGGCCGTGGCCTCTGATTGAAAAAAAAAAAAAATCGAAAAAAGCCTTTTAATTCTTAATGCAAAATCAATTTGTGATCATTTTGGAAAATCGATTTGAAAAATTAGGAAAGGTAAAGATTAGCAGAAAGCAGGAGCTGAAATATATGCACAGGCCTGGATCTGCACTAATGACAGGTACGTCCTGGCCTCTCCCCCAGTCTGGGCGCACACCTGTTCTGTTTCAATAAATGGCACAACCCTCCCTCAGGACTCCCCTCATGGGCGCCCCTCCGAATCAAGTGGGGGCTTTTTCCTACTGTGTGGGCTGCCTGCTGGGGCCCCGATGCTGGGGTGGGGGTCTTGATGGAGCACATTCCTGACGGCAGAGGGTGCCTCGCTCTGAGAGTCACCAGTGCACTTAGGGCCCCGTAGCAGTGCATTTCCCGAGAGCCTAGACTGAGGGCATTTCACAGCATCTGTGCACCTCCCCTCCAGCCGGCTTCAGGTATCTGGGTGGCCTCCTACCACAAACCCAACACCATCTGCTCTGTCAGCCCTCCATGTGGAATTCAGTCTTTGCTACCACAAAACCCATGGCAAATGGTATCTCTGTGCATATTCTTGATGGTTTCCTGAAGACGACGGGACAGCTGTGGGAGGGGCGCAGGGAGGCCCAGGAGCATCACAGGCCAAGTCTAGGCAGATCTCCTGGGAAACGTTTGTCTGCAGAGTTTGTGCTTGGGTCTCGTGGCCCTGGAAGGGCAGATCACGGGTCCTTGGCCTTGCCTGTCATCTGAGACCTCCCTGTACCTCCAGGGTGCTTTGGTGCACTAACCATTGGTCTTCCAGAACCTTCCCGCATTCCTGAACTTCAGTAGGAATGCCCTCCCTTTTCTCCATCTCCCATCCTGCCCATTCTGAAATAAATTTTAAAAATTAAAAAAGTAATTTGAATTTTGATTGGGGAATCTCAAGGAAATTACAAAGAAGGTCAAGATGATATTTTTAAATCCTTGCAAAATACTGAGAAAGATCCTCCCCACGTTCCTTAACACCCTCCTCAGGAGCCAGCCTATTCTTCCAGACCCACCACACCCAGGGCCTTTGCACTGGCTGTTCTCTCTGCTTAGCCTGTTCCTCTTTGCCTATCTAGTGGCTCATTACCTCGCTTCCTTCAGGCCTTTCCTCAAATGTCCCCAACCACACTCCTGGCTCAGACCCTCCCCTGGCACCCCCACACCCATTTGTCTTGTTTGCCATCTGTCTCTGTCTACTGCACGAAGAGAGGGCGTCTGTCTTAGTTGGCTCGGGCTGCCTTACAGAATACCGCAGACGGGGGGCTTAAACGACAGACACTTATTTCTCGCAGTTCTGGAGGCTGTGAGTCTGAGATCAGCATGCCCACACGCTGGGGTTTCCTCGCCCCCGAAAGGCCGGCAGGACTGGGTCCTCTGGAGGCTCCTGGGGGGAATCTGCTTCCTGCCTTTTCTAGCTTCTGGGGGCACCTGCATTCCTTGGTTCATGGTCCTGCATCTCTCTGACCTCTGCTCCCTTGTCACGTCTCCTTCTCCGACTCTGACCCTCCTCCCTCTTTCCCTGGTAAAGGCCTGGTGATGACTCTGGACCCACCTGCGTGACCCAGGACCGTCTGCCCAGCTCACGGTCCTTAACTGGATACATCTGTGAAGTGTGAGGCAGTGTATTGCGAGTTTGGGGGTTAGGATGTGGGCATCGTCAGGGGGTCTTTATGCTGCCTAACTTAGTAGCCAAAATTAAGGACTTCATGTAGGTCATTACGTTTGTAAGCAAATTTAAATCACAGCTGAAAACAGAATTAGTAAAATAGAAAATAGATCAGAACAAAATGTATATCCAGAAAGATGCAAAGGAAGATGAAAGGATGGAAAATAGGGAGGACTGGGTGCGAGACCCAGGTTGGACGTCAGACCTCCGGAACTGTGACGGCATCAACCGTGTTCTTTTAAGCTTGTGGCAATTTGTTGATGCTGCCACAGGAAACTGATAGAGCTACTGTGTTTTTAGCGGCGTTTTTTTTGTTGAGGAAGGTTGTCCCTGAAGATCTGTGCCAGTCTACCTCTATTTTGTATATGAGACGCTGCCACAGCACTTTGGCTTGATGAGCAATGTGTAGGCCCGCACCGGGAATCTGAACCTGTGAACCCCGGGCCGCTGAAGTGGAGCATCCGAACTTAACCACTACGCCGCTACTGTATGTTTTATTGTGTAATTTCTATGTGGGGTTTCAAACCTGAAAATTTCATTTGTCATCGTTTCCAGTTTCCTGCTAAAATTTTCAAGCTTGTCCACATTTTTCCATCTATATCTGGCTATTCCAGTGTTAGGAGTCTTTAAGGGTCTGCTTTGCTTTCCATTGTCTTGTCCAGTTTCTGCTCACGTGGCTCTGTGTCCTTGCACGCCTGTTATCTTTGTATGCTGGGCATTGTTTGAAAATTTATTTGTAAACATAATTTGAGGCCCAGGATGATGGTATCTTCTTCTAGACACGACTATAAATCATACTTGCTAGGCTCCTGCAGGCAGTAGAATTTGGGGATCGTAATTTCTGGCCTGTGGTGTCCTGGGCCGAGGGCAGACTGGAAGGCTACCTTGCTTTTGAGTCGACCCTTCTGGGTCTGGGGCACTTTCCAGGGTGCCCCCCCTTGTAGGATAGGCCCTGCTTCCTGTCCTCCCAGCCTTGGGGGACTCCCAGCTCCCTCCCCCAGGCCAGCAGATGCCCCCAGAGCAGAGTGGCTCTCGGGGCTTTCCGTCCTCTCTTGGGTCTCGGCCTCGTCATGCCCTCTGGCTTGTTACCTCTTTGGGGACATTCCTGACTTTTTCTTCCTAGCTCTGTGAGTGGTCCTCAGCATGAAGAGGGCTCAGACGGCCTGGCCTGCACAGCACAGAGGCAGAGGCAGAGGCAGAGGCAGAGGCAGAGGCGCAGCTCTTTCATTCCATCTGCCCCGCAGGGCTCCACGCCAGAGTGAGCTGCTTCCGGTCAGAGCCTGTGGCTGCTTACCTCCTGCGTCCAGGTCCCCCAGAAGCCGCCCTGCTGGCTGTGAGCTGACTTCTCGGAGAAGCTGCAACCACAAAAATAAAGTGTCGATGGAACCTGACCCTCAGCTGACCCTGGCGTCCCCATCAAAGTCCTCGCAGGGCGGCCTGGGGGCCGGTTAGGAACTTGGCTTGGGAACCAGACCGCCCTGGGATTGGTCCTGGATCTGCCTTGCAGGAGCTGGGCCTGGCTCTAGTGGGCATTTGATAAACTGAACCCATGATTATTATTGTTGTTGTTGTTATTGTTACCATCCCCGCCCCCTGTGGCTCCCGGAGCAGGGCCTCCCCCGGGAGCCCTCGAGGGTCTGGTGCTCTGACAATAAAAGGCAACTTCTACTAAGGTGCCTTCCAGGCGCCGTCCTCCCCTCGATGACCGCATGGCACAGACGGGCCTGATGAGACGCTGCAACAGGGACCGGGTCTCTGAGTGCCGGTGACAGTGCAGGGTGCGAGTCCCACAGGGAGCTCTTTTTTCATCTTTTATGAGCACAGACACGTGTCAGGACGGGTCGTGAGCCGCCTCATTAGCAACGGCACATGGCGATGTCGCTCCCGGTGCTTTCCTTCCGAAACTGGGAGTCACACTCGGAACGTGTCCAGCTTCCTCCCCTTCAGCCACCTGGAGATGCAATCGCTCACTCTGTCGGCTAGATTCTATCTCCCTGTTCAAAGCCACGGGCCTGCCCCAGCTTTCATTCCCCGTGGCGGGAGGTGACTCACACAGCCCTGCATCTAGTGGCGCCGTTGTGTGTACTGGTTAGACGGCCACACACTCGCGTGTGCACACACGCATACACAGGAATACACACACCCCACACACATGCATGCATACACACCACGTACCACACACACCCCCCACACTCATCACATACAGACACACACATCCTCTCATACACCCCACACACAAGCACACACCTGCAGAGAGGGCTGTGCTGTGTTTGGAGTGGCATCTGCAAAGGGCTCCTCCTGCTGGTGGCGGTTGGAGTCAGGTGGGAGGCGTGGAGGCCAGGGGTCAGCTGGAGGCTGTGGTGGGGTGGCTGGGACTCAGGGGCGCTGTGAAGATGTAGATGGTGGATGCACTTGAGATGGGTTTGGAAAATCGACAGGATTTGCTGATGGATCAGAAGAGCGCAGGAAAGGGACTAAGGGTCTTGGCTGGAGCCACTGGGTGGGCAGGGGGCCGTGGGGGAGGACTGCAGGCTGGAGCGGGCGGGGCAGCTTGACCTGTGAGATGCCGCAGGACAAGCTCTTTGTCGCTCTGTGCCCCTTCTCCCCTACTTTCCTTTTGGGAGTTGCCTCTCTCCACAGCGTGCGGTCGGTGGGACGTGGGAGCATGTAACTCACGCCTCAGCCACTAGGGCGGTCCCTCCTGGGATTTGAGCCCTGAGCCGAGGATCCGGGGACAGACACACCGGGAGCACGTTCCCCTCTCAGGATGGTGGTCCTGGTGGCTCTGTCACCTGGGAATCTTCCACCCACTTGAGGCTTCCAGGGACCGATTTTGTTCTTTGCAACGTGAGGAGCCCAGCACTGTGCCTCTGAAAGCTTCACCCCAAGCGGGGCATGGCACACGTGTCCCCCGCACAAAGGATGGGGGCAGGGACGAGCTGCAAACCCCAGTGAGTGAAACTGCACAGAACGTGTTCCGTCACTGCAGGAAAGGGCCTGGGCTTACATGGGGACATTTCTGTTTCTGATGCTCACCCATAATTCTGATGCGCTGCAGTGTTCTGGTGAATTCTGTGGGAGCGCTGCCGGCCACGCTCTGCTCCCTTGGGTATGTCAATGGCATGGTGCATCCGTCACTGTCTCCAGGGCCGGGCACAGCTCGTTTGACTCCAAGGAGCAGCGAGTCGGTCATCTCTGTTCCTGCCATTGTCACCCTCAGTGCCCTTGCAGCTGTACTGCGTGAGCTCGGCTCGACTGTCTAGCAAACGCACACCTGGCATTTGTCTACCTGTTACAGAACTCCGCCCAGCCACGGTGGAGCGAGGAATTAACACTGCTTTGAAACAACCGCTCTGGTAGAGGAACAAGAAACCAGCGGGTGTGTGTGCTGCCCTGTGAGCGCCAGTGTCTGCACAGATGCTGTCATCTGGACAGGCTGAGCGCCAAGCATGGGAAAATGCAGCTCAGAGCCATGGTCAGACATCAGTGGAAACCTCACGGGCCAGAGTTGTCAGGTGGCTTTGACCCTCAGCGCCACACGGGCCCTGCTGCATTGTCCACATGCGCAGTTGGGCAGCCTGACTCGCGGCCCCTCTGCCACTCAGTCCCCCTGAGAGCCAGGCCCCTGCCTCAGACTGGGGTCTGGGTCCTGGGAGATGCAGGGGTGCAGTGAGGCTGCAGCAAGGACTCGTCGGGCTTAAGGGGAGCCCCAAATCCCAAAGGAGGCAGGCTATCACCCCAGGCATCTGCCAGCTGGCTAGTATGGCATGAGCTGGGCAGGCAGGGACAGTCATTCATTCACCCGTTCACTCAGTGGGAGCATGTGTTCTGCTCAGGCTGGTGGTGCAGGTGGTGTAAGCCCTAGGACCATGGAATGAGATTTCGGAAAGATTTGCAAAGTGCTTCAAACCTCTAATGGCAGGGGCTGGGCCCATGCCATGCCTGGACACAAGCTCCAAAGATAGAGCCGCAGACCTAAGGACTGCTTTCCTCGAGGGTCAGGTGGACTCTGGGCGACAAAAAGGCTGATGGAGCACAGACGATGCAGGATGCAGCCCCCAGCGTGGGGCATCAGAGCAGGCACATGCCATTGGGTGGGAGATGGGGATCTGGTGGTGGCGTTCCACCTGGGGGCTCCTTGCAGGCACCCGGGCAGGGGTGCAGGTGCCCGGGCGAGGCTGCAGGAGTTCCTGGGACGAGCCTGGGAGGAGTCAGGGGCTGGCTGGGTCAGCAGTGAGTGTCCCATGTCTGGGGACCCCTGATCAGGCTTGGCCACACGGGCAGAACCAGAGCTATCCACACTGAAGTGGATCCGGGCACCCTGGCCCCCAGACCTGGCCGACATCTGAATGGAGCAGTGGCGCCCGGCCTTTCCTGTTTCTGGTGTTCCTCGTTTAGCCACCACAGGCAGTGCTTGAGGACAAAAGCATTGGGTGACAGCTCCCAGTGGGTGAGGGCCCCCGAAACACTGTGCCATTCTGGAAAGAAGCTCGGAGCCCAGCCTCCCCAGCTCCTGAGCCAAGAGCGTACAACGCGCCCCCTCCAGCCTGAGCGACCCCATGGAGGACACGCCCCATGGCCCCTCCCACGGGAAGGGGGCGAGGCTCACAGTGCAGGTGTCACAGCTGGCCGGGCCCACTGGAGCGCCCTCTCCTCCACACAACCGTCAGAGGTTCTTCCAGCCCAGGACCTCTGGGGAGGTGGGGTGGGGTGAGGGGGTGCCTGGCCGCAGCTCAGCAGCCCCAGGTGGGCTGTGGCACCCCGCTCTGAAGGCAACCCCCAGACGCTGGCTGGCTGCTCTTGGGTCAGTGGTATTTGAGCAGCTGTGTTGACTGGGAAGGCTCTCAAATGGCTCGTGAATGAACTAGTAACAAAGTGTGGACGGCTGATAGAACAGAATCACCCTATGGCACCATGCGTGTTCGTTATTTTTTTGAGATAAAATTTGTATAACATCGAATCAACCATTTTAAAGTGAACAGTTCAGTGACATAAGTACATTTACACTGTTGTACAACCATCACCTCTGTCTAGTTCCAGAACATTCCATCACCCCAAAAGAAAACCCCGCATGGATCAGCAGTCACTCCCTTCCCCTCCCCCAGCCCCTGGCAACCCCTAATCCCCTTTCTGCCCCTCTGGACTTGCCTGTTGTGGACGCTGCATGTCATGAGAATGATGAGCTATGAGCTCTCATGTCCGCCTTCCCTCTCTGAGCGTGGGGTTTGAGGTCCATCCACGCTGTGCCGAGCACAGTTTCTAAGAACAGCTTCCTTAAGGGAAATCACAGAGCGTAGTGTGGCCTCCTGAAGGGGCTGTGGGATGGGGGCTCTGCCTTGTTTCTCCACCTTTTTTTCTGACCTCCCGGCTCCCTGACATCCTCTGAAGGCCACCTTGTGGTCCTAGTCCACACCTCTGAGTGCCTGTGGGTCTTGGGGGAATTCTTGGCCTTGCTGTCCAGTTACTCAAATTCTGCTCTTTCTCCTTCTGCTTCAGGCTTTAACCCCCGCTTCTCCACCTTCCGCCCCCCCACCCCGCCCTGTCACTCTCTTCCATTGCTCCCCCTTTCTAACGCCTCAGGCCACTGGCATTTCTCAATCCTTATCCAGCATCAGAACCAGAGGGCTTGTTAAAATGGGGGTGGGGCCTCCAGAGTGTGGGTGGGGCCTGAGAATTTGCATTTCTAAGAAGGTCCCAGGTGATGCCCCTGGGGCTGCTCCCCGCGGTGGGCCCCACCCTGGCACCTGGGAGAATCAGCTGCAGATGAGAGTGCTGCTGGGCCGGCGGCCTCAGGTCTGACTCAGGTCTGGGCGGGGCCCTGGCTGTCGTAGAAGCCCCCCCACACCCCATGGTTCTAACAGAGCGGGGGCTGCGGGTGCTTCAGCAGAGGGAAGACAAGATGCTGAGACCCAGAGTAGGGAGCCACGGGGCTGGTTTCCCACAGCCGCACTCCACAGGCCCACATTCACAGTTTATCGATGTTGCGTATTTTCATTCTGAAAAGGCTTTGTGGTTCTTTCTATCGTATTTCTCTGCAACAAAAACAGGTATGCCAATCAAAATAAAAGTTTAAAAAGTTCTGTGAGTATCAGGTGCTATGTGCTCAATAATTTCTTTTGGATTATCCTTTAATATTAGTACAAAAATGCATAGAACTGCACATATTATAATTATCATAAATTTTGATAAAATATTTTAAAACACAATAAGCAATTTTTTGGAAAATGCATCTCTTGCTTCGATGGGTCTTTGGGTTTTCTCCTAGTTCGTGTATTGTTTACTGATGGAATGAAACGGTGCTCAGTGGACCTTAAAATCACATCGACAGTAATGCTTTGGGCCACTAGGAAGTCTGGGCTTATATGAGTATTTCCACAACTGGTTAAATGCCTTATTTAAACTGGAATTGACAATGTATTGGTGTTAATTAGATTAAATCAAATCAGTATGTGATAGGACTGAACAGGTAAGTAAAGATGGTGACAGGGAACAATAGAAAGGCAGGTGCCCGAATAGAAAGTGGCTTCTGGTTTACAGTATCAGCGTTAGTTGTCTACGGCTGCGTAACGTGTATTACCCCAAAACTTAACAGCCACTGTGTATTCTTTCAGTTTCTGAGGACCAGGAATCCAGCAGCAGCTTAGCTGGGTAGTTCTGGCTCAAGGCGTCTCTCAAGGTTGCAGTCAAGATGTTGGTGGGGCTGCATCATCTGAAGGCTCAACTGGGGACGGAGGATCCACGCCCAAGGAGGCTCCCTTGCAGGGCTGGCAGTCGTGGTTACTGGTTGTTGACTCGATGCTTTAGTGCTTTACCACGTGACCTCTTTGGCAGGATAGCCTGGACTGTTTTACGCGGCAATTGGGCTCTGAGAGGGAGAGGGAGAGACGGAGAGAGGGAGAGACGGAGAGAGACGGAGGAGAGAGAGAGAGGCAGAGAGGGAGGGAGAGGGCTAGAGAGAGACAGAGGCGTGGGGAGGTGGGGCGGGGGACGGGGTGGGGGGGGGAGTTCTGATATGCGTCCTTGTCCTCAAAGGTGCATCACTGATCCATCGGAAGTAAAATGTGAGACTTCTCCCTCCTCCTTGAATTCTGCAATCAGGCGGCTGACAGGAGGCTGAGGATGAGATGTGAAGGCAGAGCGGTGTGCGTGTGGGGAGGAGAGTGGAGCTCCTCCTCCCTGCCCAGAAGAGGGAGGAAGCGAGAGGTGTTTCGTAGAGTGTGGTTTGGATACTTACGTCTCCTAGTTCTGAGAAACTTAGTGGACGGACAGAGGGAAGGACGCAGAGACTTGCCCTAGTGTCTCCTAGGTGGACTCAGGGACCCCCTATGGCCACCTTTGTGTTCTTCCTGAGATTGTCATCACTCACACAGGACTGTCCCAGGATCAATGCGTCCTTGGGCAGGTGCAGGGTGGAAGAGATGTGGTCAGAGGGGACTGTCAGCCTGCAGTCCTGCCTTTCGGCCCTCCCACTGTGGCCCCAATGCCCCCTTTCTCACACCACGCTTTCACTTTTCAGTTCCAGGACCGAGTCCGTCCCTTGAAGCTCTTGGCCTGCGTCCCCCGCGGGCTGCCTGAATGCTCCAGGGGAGTTGAGGACCCTTGCTTTGGGGTCACATCCCTCGTCTGGGCGTGGTTGCCCCTCCTCTGCTCTTGCTCCTCTCTCACCGGGATCGTTGCTACCTCCTCTGAGGGCTGTGTATGGCCTTGGCCTGTCCGGCGCTCCTCACTTTGCCTTGCTAACAGCTGCCCACTGGCCTTGGGGCCCACGCCTTTGCCGGGAGGAGGCTCTGGGACAAGAGAAAGCTCAGGCGCAGCATGGGCCCTCCTTATCTCACGTGGGCTGGGTGGAAAGGTGAGACGGGCCAAGTTCCCCCAGACTGCAGGCCGGCCCTTGTGGAGGGACATCGAGCAGCTGTGCTCAGCAGCCTCTGCAGGAGGGCCAGCCAGCCCACTCAGGCGATGCCTGCCAGACCAGAGGCTGGACTTTTAAACTTAAAATAGGTTGTTTTGAGTAGGCAATGCGTGCTCGTGGCTCGAAGTTGCGTAGAGTGATGGTGAGTTCCTCCCCCCCCGTGTCTGCTGGCTGCTTGCTTTGTGCACGTTTACCAAGTGGTGCCCTGTGATCTTCACCATCCTGATTCCTCTTGAGGACCTATCTGGGCACTTGTGTCATGGAAAACATGCAGATGCGCCTCCTTCCTTTTAGTGGCTGGAATGTGTCCCTCACGTCGACATTCTGACCTTTACTCAAGTCCCCTCGTGACTGACAGTCAACTTGTTTCCGTCTTCTGCTCTTGCACATGACACTGCCATCATAGTCTTGTTCACATGTCTTTGTGAATATGGGGCGTAAATCTGTAAAAACGTCCTAAATGGGAATCACTGAGTCAGAAGGGATTGCTGTTTTAAATACTGAAGGACTGCCCCCAAACAGGATGTACTGACTCATGCGCCCACCAGATGCAAGAGAGCAACATGGCCCCACACAGCAAAGACAGCAGCACTCGGCTCCGGTCCCACCTTCCCAACAGTTGTGGGGAGCTCTTAAGGCCTCTACTGGACTTTCTGCTCAATGGCAGCTCCTTTGTGAGCATATCAGGATGAGATGCTCCTGTACATTCTTCTCTGCCTGACGCTCCCGTCCTCTCCTTTCTCCACCCAGAAACTCCATCGCATCCTTCAAGGCCTGGCTCACGCACATTTTCTTCCAAGATTCCCTCCCTGATGTGCAGTGAGGTCTCCCCTCTAACTTTGTGCACAGACTCCTCCGTTCCAGGGGGCCATTCAGTAGAAGAGGCCTGCCTCTGCTTCACAGTGAGAGGACACGGTGCAGGGCTGCGGGCTCATTTATTTTCCACATCTGTTTAGAAACATCTTCTTTTATTCTTCAAAATGCTTTATCTGGAATATGACACTTTTTAAAGACTCATGTCTCCCTAAATCACTCTTGATGCTTCATTATTATTATTATTATTATTTTTTTTAAAGATTTTATTCTTTCCTTTTTCTCCCCAAAGCCCCCCGGTACATAGTTGTGTATTCTTTGTTGTGGGTTCCTCTAGTTGTGGCATGTGGGACGCTGCCTCAGCGTGGTCTGACAAGCAGTGCCATGTCCGCGCCCAGGATTCGAACCGACGAAACACTGGGCCGCCTGCAGCGGAGCGCGCGAACTTAACCACTCGGCCACGGGGCCAGCCCAACATTATTATTATTTTTTGAGGAAGATTAGCCTTGAGCTAACATCTGTGCCCATCTTCCTCTATTTTATATGTGGGACGCCTGCCACAGCTTGATAAGCAGTGTGTAGGTCCACACCCAGGATCCGAACCGGCAAACCCTGGGCCGCTGAAGTGGAGCCAGTGAACTTAACTGCTATACCACCGGGCCAGCCCCTTGATGCTGCATTTTTGACCAACGTGAGAAAAATGCAGAGGCCATACAGCGATTCGTGTCTTGTCTTCAGTCTGGCTGAGCAGTGGCATGTAGGCCCCCTGCCAGCTCTCCCGCACACCCGCGTCTCGCCCTTCTGCATCTCTGTCCACTCTGCCTTCAGAACGTGTCTATTCTGTCCAAGCCTCGCCTCTCCCCAGGACATCCCAAATCCAACTAGCAAAAGCTTTCACCTCTGCCTCACAGGGAGGGGTAGATGTGCCCCTGGCCTCGCTGTGGCTCCTGAGGACAGAGCTGAGATGTCAGTGGACTCAAGGACGTAAGGATGTGGCAACAGGAGTGACACACAGACGTCCCCAAGGTGAGGCTTTCCTGGAGAGCCATGGAGGCTCAGGCACAAAGCACAACAGCTGGGAGCAAGGCCCCTGTGCCCGGGGAGAAGCTCCTGGCTGTCTCTGCCCCAGCCAGCCCAGCTCACCACTGACAGGCTGGACTTCATGACCTCCGAGGTCAGCTTTTAGAAGCACCCCCGGTTCTGGGTGGTGTGAAAGGTAATAAACAGAAATCTCATTTCAAATGGAGTCGGGAGGACAGAAAGGGGAGCTCCTACACCCTACCACTCCATGTCAATCGCAGACCTGACAGGAAGAAGCCTGCTTTGCTACCCCAGCAGAGGGAGATTTTCTCCCAGCTCAGCAACAGCCCAGCTAGTGGAGACTGTCACAGCTCAGCCAGTGAAGAGCTACCAGGCTTAGGCTCCCAGCTTCCTCCAGTGGACTCTGTTTATAACAGCCCCTCCCAGCTCCCTTCTCCTCCGTAAAAGAACAGACCTCTCCTTTGTTCTCCAGACTTGCTTGTGGTTCGCCGTAGGTTGCATGTCTCAGATTGCAATTCTTTGCTGTTCTCAAATAAACTCATTTTTGCCAGTAAAATAACTGCCTGTTTTATTTTTAAGGTCAACAGTGGTCACCTACTGTGGGTTGAATTGTGTCCTCTAAAAAGATATGCTGAAGTCCAGACCCCCAGTACCTGCAAATGTGACCTTATTTGGAGATAGGGTCAACACAGATGAAATTAGTTAAGATAAGGTCAGACTGGAGTAGAGGGGATGCTAATCCAATGACTGGTGTCCTTATGTGGAGGCTGAGTGAAGACACAGACACAGGGAGAAGCCACATGATGACAGAGGCAGAGGTTGGGGTAATGCTGACACAAGCCAGGGAACTCCAAGGGTTGCTGGCAAATGCCAGAAGCTGGAAGAGGCAGGAAGGATTCTTCCCAGAATCTTCAGAGGGAGTGCGGCCCGGCAGACACCTTGGTTTCAGACTTCTGGCCTCCAGGCTTGTGAGAGGATAAATTTCTGTTCTTTTAAACACCCCATTTGTGCTCCTTTGTTACGGCAGCCTCAGGAAGCTAACACACCTGTCATCTCAGGTCTCGCCACTGCCTACTTGGCCATCACATGGAAAGAACCAGCACCTCTCTTCCCCGCGGTGCACTTCTCCTGCCCACCCTGTAGGTGGTGCCCCCCGGTGACCCCCGTGCGAGGATGGAGACCCCATGCGCTCTGAGAGCACATGACGCATCCGATTGAGAGATGAGGATCAGTCACTCCCCTCTCCACAAGGTGAAGGATCCTAACTTCAACCTGGGGGCTCTGAAGAAGCCAGCAGCACGCGTGGAGGGTCTCAAGTGGGAGAATGCTCGATGGGTTCTGCCATGCCGGCTGTCTTGGGTCGCAGCCAAAAGACACGGCTTATTTTTCTTGCCTTTCAGTGGTGAGCTGCTGTCAGAAGGCAGGGCCTCCCTGGGGTAAACACGCCTGAGATGGGTGTTTACTCGCAGGTGCTGGTCGGGCTGAGGGATGCTGGACAGGGAGGTGCTGGAGCCCCAGGCCTAGGGCCTCAGAGACCCTCGCCCACTCTTTGTCCAATCAGAGCACCTCTTCAGACTGTGCCCTAATGCCACCTGTCTTTCAGATAACTTCAACAGACTCAGGGCTCATTGAATCCCACACAGAGTTTCTGGGCCCCCATTTTCACAAGCATTTATCCCCATTCTGGAACAGTAACTCTTCCTCCCTGACAAGACAGAGAGAACCGCAGCTCTGGCCCCTTCAGGACCAGGAGCCCACACTAGGCCGGCGCCCAGCGAAGCCCCTGCTCCCCCCTCCCCCAGCACCCGCTGTGCATAACTGCTCCAAGGTGGCCTCCCACCCGAGAGGTGCCACTCTGTCCGACGGTGTCCCAGGTGGCTCCTGGAGTAGCTCCCAGGCCTCTGCTCCTGGGGATGAGCCTCGAGACCCCAGGACCCTCTCCTAGCACTGCACCACCAGGTCTGGGAGAAGCAAAGGGGCGCCGGTCAGCAGGGAATGTTCCAGCTTTGGTTAGAGTGAGAAGGCTCAGGGGACGGGCGCTGGGGGCAAGGGCTGGAGGGCCGGAGGCTGGGAGAGGGCAGGAGTCCACAGAGATGTGGCCACCGTTCACACTCGGGCCACCTTCCTCCCCAAACCGCCAAGTGCGAGGAAGCAGGAGGGTTAAATGCATTTGTCCTAAAGGCCTGGATCATGTCCTACACCTGACGTGTGGGTCAGAAGCCCCCAAATTAGACTTCAAGTCCACGCAGAGAGAGGCCCTACCGTGTGCCAGGCCCTGCTCCACAGAATGACGGAGGGTGGGTCTGCTTTCTGCTTCAGGGGACCCCAGGATGAAAGGTGTGAGTTCCCGGAGGCTGCGCGGCGTTAGAGAGTGTCTGCTGCAGCTTATACCACCGAATCCATCCGTGCCTTCGTTCTTGGTGACTACGAGTCTCCCGGCCCAGGGGAGGGGGCTGGGCGAAGACCCTCCTATAATGGGCCCTGGTCACCTGCTTTGTACCAATTCAGGGAAGCAGGGCGGCGGCCACCACTGGTGTTCCATTGTACAGACGAGGCAATGGCAGCTCAGTGAGGTGAAGGGGTTCACCCTCCCTCTTTCATCCACCGGGTGGTGTACGCTCAGTCCAGAACCCTGACTTGGAGCAGTGACATACAGAGGCAGCAGGGAGCCACAGGGCTCGGTAGCAGGCCAACTTCAGATGGAGTGGGTGCTTCCCCTTTGAGGAAATGATCTCCACCCCGCAGGGACTCGGCCCTGGGGGCGGGGGTTGCAGGGAGCATGTGCCTGCCTCTGACCTGGCAGAGGGACGCCTGGGAGCCCTGAGCTCACTCAGACCTGTGTGCCAGCTCTTCACGGCCACCCGGAGGGGGAGCCGGGGCCTCCGGGCACCCGGATGGACAGCTCCTCCCTGAGATGTCCTTAGGAAAAGGGGGATCCAGCCTCTCCTCTTCAGGAGCCGTTTATAAGAATGGTCTCAGTGCTCATGGCAACTCACATCGCCGGCGGTGTCGCCAGCTAAGAAAGATGGCAGAGAGAAGAGTGTGTGTCCGTATGTTGATGCCTTATATATCATGTATCTATGATTCTTGCTGCAATATACCAAGATGCTAAGTGATTATCTCTGACAGTAGGATTATGGATAATTTTCATTTTCTTCTTTTTGTCATCAGTATGTGATGAGGTTTCAACAATGAACCTATTTTTACTTGTGTAATAAGAAAAACAAAGTTATTTTTAAAAGCAAATGTATGTCTAAGTGATGTAATTTGTTTGCTGGCCAGAACAGACTAGAACCGGGGTAGGCCACTGCAGAGCCTTTCCTACTGACAGCTCCCCTCAGATCTGTCAGCGGGGATAAAGCTGTACACGCTCAGTGGCCTTTCTGTCATTGTTATTTTAACAAGTTATCCAAATAAGACATGAGTAGTGCATTCCTGTGGAACAACACAGAAGTGTATCATCTGGCCTGGGGAGGACCCGGGCCACAAACTCGCTGTAATTTCAGAATTCTACTGAGAATCATGCAGTTCTTCAAATCACAATTTGACCAGCATATTTCTCCTATTTGACCTGGGTTAACATTATGCAATGGGAGAGGGACATGCTTAACATGGGGTCTGCGATGCCCACTCTCCCACAGCCCCCAACAAATGCATCGCTCAGTGAAAATGAATATTTAGTTATTCTGTTGCTGATTTGATTACCAACACCGAAAAAAGGACTAATACTGTGACATGCTTTATGTATCTACTTTTATCTTAAACAATGACTTAACATGTCTTTTCTGTGATGGTGGGTTTTTTTTGTTGTTTTTTGGGTTTTTTTGGTGAGGAAGACTGGCCCTGAGCTAACATCTGTGCCCATCTTCCTCTATTTTGCATGTGGGACGCCTCCACAGCATGGCTTGATGAGTGGTGTAGGTCTGCACCTGGGATCCGAACCCGCTAACCCTGGCCGCCAAAGCAGAGCACACCAAACTTAACCGCTATGCCACCAGGCTGGCCCCAAATGATGATGGTTTTTTTGGGCTGAGTTATGTCCCCAAAATTCATACGTTAGAGTCCTAACCCCAGTACCTCTGAGTGTGACTGTATTTGGAGACAGGGTCTTTAGAGAGGTGATTAAGGTTAAATGAGGTCATTGGAGTGGGGCCCTAATCCAATAAGACTGGTGTCCTTACGAGAAGAGGCGATCAGGACACAGACACACAGAAGACCATGTGAGGACCCGGGGAGCAGACGGCCATTTGCCAGAGGCAGTGTTGCATGTGGACCTGAGCCCTCCACGCTGCCATGGCACTTTGGGTGGCAATTCGCCTGTGGCCTCATGTCCTCGAAATCTGTGTTCCTCTGACTGTCTCCTGCTTCTCTTCCTTTCCTCTCCACACGGGGCTCAGTTCTTTCTAGAACACTCGAGCTCTTTCCCACCTTGTGGCTTCCCACTGCCTGAGAAGAACATGCTGGCTCCAACCACCGTCCTCAGAGAGGCTTGCTGCCACCGAGTTGAGGGCCGACCCTCTCCTGCCACCATCTCTACATCTGATCTCGCTCACTGCTGGGCTTACCTGTCTGAGCACTGCACTCAGGTGCCCCTCTCCCAGCTCCTGCCATGACCAGTGAGCAGAAGTGCCTCTTGTGCATGGCTACAGCTCAGCACCTAGACTGTGGCTGGCACAGAGTAAGTGCTCCATCAGGATAATCACTGAGTGCACGAATGACTCGTTGCTTCGGAAGTTATCAGCAGCTCTGCTGGAAAGCACCATGATGCAGTAACATGCATGCCCATTGAGGCATCTGTTTCTTTGGGGAAACCCATGGGGTCTTGTGACAGGAAGGCCTCAGTCACCCTCCAACCTCTTGACCCAAGTATTGCAGTTAGGCCCAATCTTGCATCCAAGCACGCGCATCACACGTTTCCTGGGCACCTCCTGGATGCTGGGAGCTGAGGGATCAAGGCTTAGTGGAGCGAGGAGCTCACAGCCTGTGCCGAGATGGCAGGAGAAGCTGGAGGACCAAGAGGGGGAGAGTAAAGAAAGGGAAGAGGCACAAGTCCTCAGATGGGCACAGCATGAGGGCATGTCTCCTAGGATGGAGAAGGAGCCCAGAGGGAACCAGCACCTGGGCAGTGGGTGTAGCTGAAGCATTTCTCAAAGTGGGGTCAGGGCACTCCTAGTCTCAAACTGGAACCCCCAGGAGTTCCTGTGCACCAGACTTTGAGAACCACTGTCCTGGAGCAGTCCCTTAGCAGACGGAATAAATGGCCCTTAGAGGGAAGAGGTGGTAGGGCTGAGCAGAGAGGGGACACCCTTAGGAATGAGGACCTTGGAGAGGAGGAGGCGGGGATGGACAACCAAGGTGGTCCCAGTGGCTGTGGACTGCAAAAGTGAATGGTCTCATCCACAGTGCAAGAGGGCAATGCAGAACTGAGCAGTGTGTGGGTCTGGTCACAGAAGGAGCAGGCATTGCAGGCTATGGATTCCTATTTCCCTTTGAAAGTGAGGTTGCTCAGCTGTGGGTGAAGAGAGGAGAGTGCAGAGAGCCACTCAGGGAGGGCACATGAGCCTCTGATCTTTGGGGGTCCCACAGGTCAGCTCGTGGGCGTGCAGCAGGCGGGAGTCATGAGGTCTGCAGGGGAGTCTAGGAAGGAGGTTGATGATGAGAATAGTGTTGGTGGTAATAACAATGAGACTGTGCATTCACTCTGATCCCCACAGCTCCCCACCCCCACCACTGAGGCAGGCTCCATCATGACCTCATCGGTCGCACTGACCAGGCAGAGCCACTCACCCAAGCCCACATGGGCAAGAATATATTGCTAAAGGAAATCTTAATGCAGGGCTAAGAAAATCCACAAGTGCCCCAAACTCTATTTCTATTGAAGCTAAAACTGTGTGCTAAAGAGCCTTGCTGTCACTGACTGCCCCCAAATATATTTTAAATTGAACACACGGGTCCCTGACAGCATTTGCACGTCCTGTGTCCTTGGAAAATGTGACTTTAAAAATGTCTTATAAGGACATAAGGATAGGAGACCACCAACAGAGGCTAAAATACTCTGATTTGGAGCCAGTATGGGGCCAATTGACTATCCGGCAAGTGGCCAGTGGGCAGCCACCATGGATCTCACACTTTCTTCTCTCCCGGTAGCTCTTTCTGGAGGCATCACAAGTCAGCAGCTTCCCCTTCCCAGCTCCCAAGGTCCCTGTGGCAGGGAGGGTGGCGTCCCTTCTCTCCAGACCCCTTCCTACACAGGCGCTCAGGATACGCCCAGCCCCAGCGAGGCTCTGTGCTCTGCCGGCGAGCGCGGCTGGGGCGCAAACCCAGGCGCAGACCGGGCCCCGGCCCCGCAGATTGCCCCAGATCCCACAAGTGCGGGCGGGCAGACCTCGTTCATCTTCATCCCGCTTCGGAGCGCTTGGGCGAGCGCTGGCAGAGAGCGATGCGTCCCGTCGGTCTCCCCAGAGCCTGGCCTTCTCGTTGCATTCCTGAGTCTGCAGGGAACCGGCAGAGGGATGGCGCTCCGCCGGGTCCCCGGGTGCAGGGCGGAGGTGCGCGCCTCCCCTCCGGGACTCCGGGTGATTCACATCAAACAGTGGGCGCCTTTGTTCTTGCCGGCTCTGCGTGCGCACGCGGGGCTTTCTTGCTCCTCGGCGGCCTCGAGGCGTGAGCACGCCCGTGGTCGCCCGGCGGGGCCACGCTAATTACAGCTCTGCCTGCTCCCGCCCTCCGCGCCTTTGAAGTGGGTGCCGCTGCCCCGCCGGCCTCGCACCCCGGTAATTGCAGCTTCCCTCCAGGGCCGGCTGCAAGTTTCCCTTGGTCTTTTCAGCAGGTTGTTGGAGGAAATTACAATGCAGCTCCCAGTAGAAGGTAAAACCTATGCTTTTATCGGGTTTAGATTAATGTGGGTTAATCTGTAAAGAATTTTAAGAACATGCTTTGTGTGGTAAGGATGGGCTTTGCCTGGAGGCGGGAACTGGTGTCCTGGGCAAGTTGAAAATGACAGGCTTGGTGAACCAGGCAGAGGAAGCAGCCTGGTGGCCTCAGCACCAAGGCTGAGGCGGTGCCCTCTGTGGTGCCTGGGAGCAAACCTGCCCCACATTCCTCATCCTGCCTTTAGAGCATTGTAGTCAAGAATAGCACCAAGCAGAAAGCCCTCACTAGTTCGCCGTTTTTGCATCTGCTCCCTTTTTTATAACTAGTTAATTAACTTGAGTGATTAAAGTCATTCGGCTTTAGGTTTTTTTTAAATAAGCCAAAAACCAGTTAATGGGGGGAAAAGGAGGGAAATGTTTCCTTCTAACCGCCCCCCTCTTTGGTTCTCTGTAAGAAAACGTAACGGGTGAGGCCTTTAGAGATGACCACTGCGGCAGTAAATGTGCTTCTAGAAATCATTACTTGGGGTAAGGACAGAGAGTTGTGGTGCTGAGAAAAGTAATAAATAGAAATTCAGTATGGCTTCCCCTGGCCGTGCTCCTGGTAACAATGAGTTGCCTTCCTTCTTTCTGGAATGGATGGCTTCCCTCAGCCCTGTCTACATCTGCTCTCCACACTCTTACATGAGACCCACTGTGAGCAAACCTGGCTGAGCCCAGAACCTTCAAAGGAAAACTCCCAGGGCCCTCCTTGAACCACAAATATGACACAATTTACTGAACCCTTGGACAGGGTTTATCTGGGTGGAGTCCATACTAAAGAATCTCTTAGAAGCTTATGGGATCTTATTAGAGGTCAGAAGAGTGTAGAAACAGTAAATAAATGCCTAAGGCCTGTCATAACCTACTTAGGGAATAGAGGGGCCCCCTGAAAACAGATCCTACCATCTGAATCCACGTAAATGGAGCCCATTGAAATTCCGTAGAAGTGGTTTCCAGACTTAAATTTTAATTTAGAAGAATCTTTCTCTCCTAGAGTGACATTGCCTGGAACTTCAATTTCTAAGAATAATAAAAGCAGAACTCCCCCGTTTGCAGAGAGGTCAGGAGCCGGGAGCCTCACCTTCTCAGCTCAGATTCCTCCCCCTCCTCCTCCCCTCTCCTCTTCTTCCTTCTCCTTCCTTTCCTCTTCCTCCTCAACCTCAGCTCTCCCCTCCCCACCCTAGGGTGTGCCTTGGAAGACAATTTAAGAAGCATTGCCTTAGGTGTAGTTAGCTTCTCCGGAGAAACGGATATATATACATATACATATGGAGAGAGATAGAGAGAGAGTTTAAAGAATTGGCTCATGGGACCATGGAGGCTAGCAAGTCCAAAAAGTCGAAAGTCGGCCAAGTGGGCTGCAGGCTGGAGAACCAAGAAAGAATTGACACCGCATCTCAAATCTGAATGCAGACTTCTGGCAGAGTTCCTTCCTCCTGGAAGGAACCTAGTCTTTTTCTTAGAGACCTTCAACCAACTGGATGAGGCTCACTCACATTAGGGCAGATCCAAATGTTAATCTCATGTTAAAAATGCCTTCACAAAAATATCCAGACCTGTTTGACCAAATATCTGACTACTGTGGCCCAGTCAAACTGACACATAAAATTAACCATCACACTAGCGAACTTCAGAGCGTCATTCATTACCCAAATGAGGGCACTTTCTCCCAGAACATTTCCTGACAATAGTCAAAGTATTCTAGACCGTGGAAAAGCATGGGAAGCACCCCAATTAATTTTATAAAGCTAGCATAACCTTAGTATCAACCCACAGTGAGGATAGGAAGTTTATTAATTCATTACAGATTATTGAATGCTGTGTACAAGGGTGAGTCCAAAGAGGCATGGTCTGGGCTTGTGGAGCTTCCAGTCTGGGGAGAAAGACAGACATCATGCAGAGGATCACCTGAGTGAGTGATCAAAAGCGCCCTGGAGGAGAGGCGCACTCCCCAGAGGAGTTAATTAGGCCAAGGAAGGAGGAGGGTGTCGGGGAGAAGGCCGAGCCTGGGAACAGGCCCAGTAGGAAGAGGTACATCCTGCATGGGGGTCTGAGACAAACCCCATAGGCTGGAGCCCAGAGGGAGGGCGTGTGTGTGGAGGGGTGAAACTGTAGCCGGGTGGTGGGCAAGGCCAAACCCCAGGGCCTAGTAGGCCACACCCTGAATGTTATCTTTATTCTGGAAACAACCTGAAGCCACTGAAGGGAAATCAGTCCGGCCAGGTTTGAATTCTGCAGAGACTGCTACGGACAGGTACAGGAGGCCTGGAGGGGTGCCGGCCACAGCAGCGTGGAATGAAGGTGGCTGGACCAGAAAGGCAGCGGGGGCAGGGGGCAGACGTGTTTAAGGGTGAACTCAATGGGACTTCCTGAGGGAGGAGGCAAGAATGAGTTCCGGGTTTCTGGCCTGTATCCCTGGGAACGCTGGGACAGTGCCTTTGAGACACCCAGGAGGATGTCAGGTGGGTAGCTGCAAATAGAGCCTGGTGCTCGGCACAGAGGGG
Organism: Equus quagga; assembly: GCF_021613505.1. NCBI lineage: Eukaryota > Metazoa > Chordata > Mammalia > Perissodactyla > Equidae > Equus > Equus quagga. The sequence continues at coordinate 92,241 of NW_025802133.1, read as the reverse complement.
CAGACTGTGACACGTGTTTCTCTGCCTTATGCATCCAAGGAAACACTGGGACCCGAGGGGGCTGCCTGGAAAGAAAGCAATGAGAAGAGAAGAGTGTGAGTGTGAAAGCAAGTGTTGTAAATGAAACATCGGACCCAATCCAGCAGCATGTTAAAAGAAAAATGCACCCTGACCGCTGAGCCTTACTCCAGGTGTGTAAGGATGGCTCAGCATCGAGAAAGAGACCCTTGTGATTAATTCCATTGACAAATTAAAATAGAAAACGTGAAATCCTATCATGTGCAAAAGCATTTGAGAAAATGCAGTGGCCATTCCTACTTTAAGTAAAAGAGGAAAAGAATAATTCTTTAATATGATGATGCTACCAAACCTCCCAGCCATTCCCACTGAAATCAGGAATGAGATGAGCCCACTGTCGTCCCCGTTTCCAACATTGTTTGGAAGGCTCTCGTTCATCCTATAAAATAAGAAAACAAAGTGGTACCCAAAGAAAAACAGAAGAGCCAAAATTATTTTTATTTGCAGACAATGTTTGTTTACTTAGAAAAACAAGAGACTCAAATCCCTTAGTAAATTTGAGGTTGCTAGATACAAGATAACTGGACAAAAAGAACCAATTTTCTTTCTACTAGTAGTAACCAATTACAAATGGAAATGAGAGATTATGTTCACAATGATGATAAAATTATAAGTAAATTTATAGGATATTTATAGGAACAACTTTATAGAAAAAGTGCAGGACCTCTAGAGTCAAAACTGTAAGTTTTTTTTTATGAACTTAATTCAAGATTGGAATAAACAGAGAGATCTACATGTCCCTGATTGGGAAGACTTCATGTCATGCAAATGCTCATTATTCTGAAATTATCTATACATTTATTACCATTCCTATAAGTATTGCTTTAATTTTTTTTTGCTTTTTTGTTTGATTTTGGTTTGGGAGGTGGTGATGAGAACCGATAGTTTTTGAAGTTCCTGTGGAAGAGCAAATATGTGAGAATTGCTAACACAATTTTGAAAAGGGGAAACTGGTGCGTATGTCCTTTATCTACAGATATGAACCCTGACTATATGCACTGAGATCAACGTAACGTGCTGGCAAAGGAAACAGACAAAGAGATTAGCAGAATGGAGGTTAGTGGAATGGATCCAAGAGTCTGTAGGAGCCCAATTCATCACGCGTGTGGCAGGTGAGGGGGAAAGCAGAGGTATGTAATCAATGGAGCATTCATAACAGCTTTCTGGAAACAGAGTTCAACTCACTGCATTCCACATATCCGAGATCACACTCCAGATGGGGCAGAAGTAAACAAACATGCAACAGGACAGCAGAGAAATGTAAAGATTGTCTTTAAAGACCCATAAGTGTTAAGGAAAATGTTGCTGACTAAATAAAATACCTGGCAAAAGATAGAAGCATCAAAAAGTATGTTAGAAAAAACAAAAACAAAAACATTTAAACCAAAGTATCAAGAAAGAAGTGGTAGGGAGGAAATATTAGTGGCAGCCCTTTCTCAGAAGAAAGGTGGATGGCCTAGCCTACTATCCAAAGAGCTCTCACTCTCCCATTCAATAACCCTAAGAGACCTCTCTTACGGAATCCCTCTCCACATGGAATTCCAGCTGCGCGTCCTGGAGACAACAGCCTCTTGTGCCTCTCCAGGAGCAGTGGGGCCCCGGCGCTGGCTGGCCCTCCTTGTCCAGGCTGCCAAGAATTCAGAAGTCTTTCTAGACTCCCTGTCACATGTCAAGTGCTCTCTTCTGTTCCCCAGAGACCTTTTCAAACATCCTTAGAATAGTGGTCATTAAACACCAAGTTATGGTATATTGTGGAGGAATTTTGTGTCTTTAAATTATTGAAAAGCACTGAGGTTCCACAGTGTCTGCCTGAGTGACAGGTTAGTTTAATAGAGCCCCAAACTCGGGGAATTGGATGGCATCAGCGTTGTATTTTTGTCTCATGGAGTTCTCCTTTCAAATTTCTCCTTTCCCAGCCACTTCTCCTCACTTCCCTGGAGAGAGCGTCCTTCCCGGGAAGCCCAGGGCGGCCCGCCTGTGGTGTTCGCGTCGGTGGACTCAGTGAAATAAGCGGAGTTGTCAGCAGGGTCGACGCAGGCCTCCTGTGTGTCGCTGCAGTGGACAAAGGGGAGCAACGGTCTGCCCCCGAGTTAAACGGGGTGTGTCTGCGGAGCGTCTCGGGAGATTTTCTCTTTTTTCGTTTGGAGGCAGACCCAGGACGGGCTAGTGGGCCGGCCTGAAACTCCAGGGCTGGTGGGGCCTGTGTCTTGCTAACAACTGGGGGTTTTCCCAGCCTGCTTTCCGGGAGTGAAGTCCCGACTCTGTGAGGTTTGGGCAGGCTCTGAACAAACCCCGAAAGAGCTCTGATCTCTGGTCTTGTGGCAGGGACATGCTTGTTCTTTACACATGCGTCTGTCTTAGTGGGTCCTTGGGACACGTCCCCATGACTTTAGTGCGTGTGACGTGGGGAGAAGGATTTCCATGGCAAATGAGCTCGGAGAGAACTGGGGGAGAAAGCTGTAGGCCCGATTCCTCGCTGCTGTTGGCTCAGGGGCTTCAGTGTGGGTGTGCTGGTGTGTCCCCCAGGGAGGGGACGTCCTCCCTCTGCTCACTGTGCATCTCAGAGTGCGTGTGCCCAGGACATGTGTGGAGAGAGGCTGCTTCCTGTCAGTTATATCATCATTTAATTTACAGGGTGTCCCCACGTGCAGGTCTTACAGGGCCGGTCTATAGATGTGGAAGTGAAATTCAGAGCACTTAAGTGGCTTGTCCAGGGTCATAAGGGGACCAGTCTAGAGAAGGAAATTCTGACCTTTTTTGTGCATTTGGTCACATGTTTCTGTAGTTTTGAATACAAGCAAGGTTTCCACTGATTAACCCTAGTTTGTCATCGAGCATATTATGGGTATTACTGGATCAAATGTAATAGAAGGTACATGTGATTTCAATTCTTCAGATCTGGTTGTTATAAAACAACACACGATTTCATTTTTATCAACCAGTTAAAGGTCAGCAAGAGACCTAGGGTCAGAGGTCAACAGTCATGTGGCAAGGTCAGCAGGAATCACAGTGACACTGCCTGGGTTTTTGTCCCTACACAGGTGCCACCTGCCCATCCTGTGGGGAGTCACCCGCCCTCCTGACCTGCCCCTGCCCCTCCCAGGGCCTCTGGCCCACAGAGTGCTCACCAGTTGGAAAGAAGGGAGGAAAGCTCCATGTATTCCATTTACACAGCTGTCCTTCCTTTCACCCACTGGTGGTGAGGAGTTGTACCGTGCACATGAACGTTTCACAGCCCCCGAGATCCAGTGAGGTCAGAAAGTCTCTGTCCTACACCGTGTGCTGGCCGTGCCGGGCTGACACAGGGGCCTGGGGGGTGAGGAGGCCCACTGCATGGGTTCGCCTGGCACTCCGAATGGGGCTGTATGACCCCAGGTAACTGACCCAGTGACTAGCGCGGAAGCCATTGATCGGTTAGTATCTGTGGGAGATGTATATATGTCTATATCGACAGACAGACAGACAGACAGAGACAGAGACAGAGAGAAAGAAAAGGAATCTCTTCAGTCACAGGGGTGCTTTTCCGGAAAGAGCCTTTGACTCACCCTCTCTTCCTTCCCACCTCTCTCTCTCTGTCTCTCTTTGTCTCTGTCACTCTCTCTGTCTCTGTCTCCCTCCCTCTCTTTCTGTCTCCCTCTGTGTCTTTCCCTGTTCTCTCTCTCTGTCTCTCTCTGTCTCTCTTTGTCTCTGTCTCTCCCTCCCCCTCCCGCCCTCCCCCACAACAAGCCCTAAACCCAGGGTCCCTGCTCGTCACAAGCACCTTCTGTGTCAGACCAGCTGCTGCCCAGACCTCAGAGCTGGGGCTTCCCCCGGGGGAACTTGGAAATCACAGTCATAACACCGTCGTTCTGAAATGAGGACAAATGTGCATTTTAGGAGCCTATGAAAGGGGTCCTCCTGACCCAGGGAGAGCTACCCATGAGGGACCACGATGCCAGGGGTCTCCATCCAAGGGCATAAACCGGGCACGGGACGCCCTCGGAGCTCTCTCCCAGCAGGTCCTGTACGCTGTAGGGAGGGGCTGGCAGGCAGGGTGTGTTAAAAAAGAATAATCGCACTTAGGAGCTGTCCTGCCTGGAGCAGCGCTTCACGTTAACTGCAGTTTTGGGAGGGCAGACTGAGTGACCCTGGGCCTTGATGACATGGACCAGCTGTGGGCACGCAGGCGCAGCCGAGGGGTGCGAGCTCCCCTCCCCGGGGCGACGCTTCTCCTCTGTCTTCTCATTAGCTGTTCCCCTTGAAGGACTGACTTCCCTCCGCAGGGAAATTCCTGAAACCCAACAGTTGACAAACCCACACACCCTCGGGAGGGCTGGGCACCAGATAAAAGCCCTCTGCGGTAGCCGACTCCTCCTGGGGACAGCCACTGCTGAGCTTGGGGACCGCCGCTGCCGCCGGGTGCCCAGCAGAGCACGGGGACCTGCGCCCAGAGCCTCGGGGCACACACCCTCGGGGATCTGCTCCTCCGCAGCTGGTGGCCGGCCTCGCGGTCCTAAAAGGCAGGCAGTGCTGCAGTCTACCCCGAGGAAAACAGGTTCTCTGAGTTTTTCTGGTTTGCTCTCAGCTCTCCACTGAACGATCTATTTCTGTCTTTCCTTCGGGAAAAATGCGCTTTGACAATGACTAATCGCAGCCGTGCGGAGATTTTATCAGCTGTCACCTGCACAGCAGGACCCAAGCCCGTGCGGAAATGAGCAGATAGCCAGGCAGCCGCAGCCCCGACCTGCCAGCACACCTGCCTCCCCTGGCAGAGCCGCTAGAAGGTTTCCTGCTGTGGGCGGTGGGCATGTGGCCATCACAGTGACCGCCCTGGGGCCCCGAGGCAGACCCAGGTGTCTGAGGAGCAGCTGCCTCCCCGTGGGCCGAGTGTGGAGCCCCTGGATGGAGCTTGGGACCCCAGCCCCTCATGTCTGTCCTGCTGACGCTGTGTGTCGCACTCCTGCCCCTGGCGACCCCAGGCCGAGGTGCCCAGCAATGGGAGCCCTGCACAGGTAATGGGGTGACACGGGGACAGGGGCGGGGCACCGTGCCAGGAGCCGGGAGGGTGTCGTGCGCGTTGAATGCTGCTTTCTATTGCCGATTCAAGGCCACTGGGGGTCCAGTTGCTTTAGGAGCGCCAGCAGGTAGCACCCTGGGGAGAAGGGCAGAGGTGGGCCGTTGGCGTTGGCGGCAGAGATTAGAGGGAACAGCTTGGCGGTCACAATAGAAACGCGGTTCCTTAAAATGCTAACAGGGTGGGGAGAGTTTCAAAGAGTTAACCAGCTGCCGCCTGCGGCCCTTCACATGTGTTTACCTGCTTTGCCTCTGGGAAGGAAGGCCTTACAGCTGCTCTGGGAAGGAAGGCGCAGAGGCAGGTCCCCCATTCCCTCTCTGGACAGAGAACCCCAGGTCTGCACTCAGCAAAGCACAGGGCCCCCCAGGCCTGATAGTTCTGTCCCAGAGAAGCAAGAAAGGTGGGAACAGCCTCAAACACACCGACACTGGAGCCAAGAGCAGGGCCCTTTGGGGTCAGCCCCCACCCAAGGGGAGAGTGCCACTGGGGACAGAAGGGAAGCCGAGGGGAGATGCTGCCCCCTCCTTTTTAGAAAGGCCATGTGGATTTGCTAATGACCATGACATTATCATACCTTTCTGGAGTTCCTACCTAGAGATTTTATTTATCGAACCTCACCTTAAAAAGCATACTGACGGGAAGGAGACCTGGCCGATAGAAGCCGGTTTCAGGACGTGAGCGAGCGGTGCAGCACACATGGCCTCGGCAAGAGGTCGGGCGGTGTGGGTGTCGGAGGCGCTGGGGTGGTTTGCTCTGTGGATCTGGTTTTATTTGTGAGTTACTCATCCTGGGTCCCTGGAATCCTCTGAAGTCCCCTCCATGTATGGTTCTTGGCTCTGGTGGCACTTGGTTCCCAATGACGTGACCAGGAGATGACCAATGATGACCCAAGTTTGGAACACTGACCTGGGAGGGGTTCTGTAAAGGTCCCCAGCCCCCGGGGAACAGCCAGGGCAGAATGGGGGGAGGTGAGCAGGCCCTGGGGGGCTGGAGCAGCCACCATGTGGGAATGTCGGGGGAGCTCCTGCTCCTTGGCTCGGGGGGCTGCTGCACCTGCCTGTGGGGACTGCCTGGGGACGAATGATTTTACAAACAGTACAAGAGCCAAGTCCATCTGCGGCCAAGCAAAATCCCCTGGATTGCCGCGCTTCCTTCCCTGACAAAGGCCAACACTTGGAGTCCAGGGTGCACGGCAGGAGGACCCCATGCGGCACCGGAGCCCACCGTAATCCTGAGCGCACGGCAGTCTCCGTGGTGGGAGATGAGTCACTGACATGTATCTTCATGTTCCCCTCAGCACTGGGAACAGAATCAATCTGCATAAAATAATAATAAAGGTGATTTATAAAGCCCGCCCCCTCTCCCCTGAAGGCGTGTTGCAAATAGTTAAAAGATGACCCAGTTATAAATACCGAGAACTGGGGAGGAAAGATAAAAGTCAAGTCAATAATATTGCACTGAATTTGGACCGCTCCCAAGACACTTGCATAAAGCCGACTCAGGGTGTCAAACGGTTAACAAGGTCACTTTGATTCCATCCAGTTCTGAAAAGCACACGAATTTCCAGTGTAGGGCTGTGTGTGTGGGGAGGTTGGCTCCACTTTCCTTTAGGCCTTGTTTGTGGGTCTGCGCCGCTGTGTGTGTGAAGTGCTAGGGGCCCAGGCTTTGAAGTCCTGGCCCCCGAGCCTGTGACCGCTGACAACATCACCCTGGAGCAGTGATTGGTGGCGGGCAGGCTGTTTGCAACGCAGCTGTTGAGGTGCCCCTTGGCGCCACCCTCCTTTCTCATGAGGGCATCGTGCTGGGGAGAGGGGGCCCCTTTGATTGGCAGCAGCATCCCATCTCTCTCTGTCCTGTGTACAGACTCGCTCCATGCTATTAGGTTGCAAATAACTCACTGTAGGGCTGAGGGAACCTTACAGTCGGCTGGGATTTTTGGGAGTCCCGGACGGGGCAGGGCAGTAGAGGGAAGAAAATCTGTCTCTTTATAGCTGCACCTTAGAAGGAGTTAACTCATGGGCAATGGCGGGGCGGCCAGAGTGGTCCAGGAGCTAGAGAACAGAAGGGATGATGGCTCAAGGGGACTGCGTGTCTGTAGGGCTGGTAGGGCTTCAAGTTCAGCGTCCAGGAGGCCTGGGGAGGGACAGTCCTGGAGGCCTGGGGGTTGGAGGGAGGGCCTTGTCTGGATATGTTGTGGCCACTTCTGCCCGGCTTTCTTAAGAGCAGGACAGCAGCTGTGTCCTGGCCAGCTGAAGTGGGCGGGGGAGCTGGCAGTGCTCGTGGGAAGCTGTAATAGTCAGGATCACGCAGGTGGCAGGTTGCAGACGGAAGAGCGGCTCACCAGGTGACTAGCATGTGGGTGAGCAGCAGCTGACCAGTGCCCTTCTCTAAGAGGTGTCTGCGGACACCTCCTCCAGGTAGGCGGTGTGGCCAGTTGTGCTGATGGGAAAATAGGGGTTAAATGTCTGCCCAGTGTCTGGCATGGACCCTCCAATGAGGGATGGCCCAGGGGGTGGTGCTGGCCCTTCTGCGCAGGTGCGTCTGAGGATGGGTCAGGTATGAGAAGGCCTCAGCCGAGCCAGAGAGATGAGCCCTACAGGCGGTCAGTATGAACCACGCTGCCGGGGCTTGGAGCAGCCTCGGCAGGAGGGTGGCAGGGGCTTTGCAGCAGAGTGGCTGGGGGCTGAGGGTGTGAGTGGGGTGTGTGGGGTGGGCTCCTGCTGGGTGAGTGTGGCAGGCAGGATTTTAAGGCGAGATGCCTTTTTATGAGCTGTTGGCTTCCCTGACCCCAGGTGCCAGGCTTCTGTTCCTTGGGCCTCTCAGCCACTCCACCGAGCTGGGCCCAGCCACCTCAGGACAAAGAGGTTGAAATATGACTGCTAAGATCTCCCAGCTCCTGCGAGAATCCTGTGACTCTGGGTTGCATGGTGTGTGGTGCCAGGGGAGTGGCTGGGGGTGTCCTGCGGGGAGACACCTGGGTGGGCTGTGTTCTAGACGTGGGCTCTCAATCAGGGAGTGAGCAGCAGCTGTGGTTGGGGGCGGGGGAGGTGCTGGGGCAAAATCCCTGTGGGCCGTCCCCAACTCAGCTTGTCCTGACCCAGCCTCGTCTTTACATGGACGGGGGCCAGGGCAGAGGGATTCTGTGGGAACCAGAATGGAGACAGCTGGACCCCAATGGGACGGGGTCACCGGCAGGCTCCAGAGGGGCTGGGCAGAGAGAAGAGGTGGGGTGGGGCCTGGGAGGCACAACTGTCACCTGCTGCTGGGCGTCAGGATAACAGCCTTCGGATGTATCTCCGGATTGTGCCCGAGAGTGTCGACCGCTAACTCTGGGGAGGGTCAGACGTGGGCTCCACACCCAGGGCTTAGGGCCTTGGTGAGGCGTCAGGACTAACCCACATGGCACCCCTCCATTTCCCACTCCTCCCTGCTTCATTCGCTCAATACCCCTGCAAGGAAGGCACCGCGCCCACCGCTGGGGACGCAGCACAGGCAGTGTGGTCCCTGCCTGCTTGGAGCTCGCACTGCAGTCAAATCACAGCTGTGTGGTGGGCAGTGAGGGCCCCGGCAGGCTGTGACCTCCCCTAGGCGGGTGGGATCCAGGAGGGCCATTGAGGTGGAAAGTTCAGGGAGCCAGAGCCTCCAGGGCAAAGACATGGGCAGCGTGGGCCGTGTGCAGGAGTTGGTGGGTGGTCAGACCTCGGGGGCTGGGGGCAGGAGGGCTGTGTGCATCCCCGGAGCTAGAGAAAGTACTCAGGAAACGATGAGAACAGATTTCCATGTTCAAAGCTGGCTGGGGTGTGAAGGCCACCGGGAGGCCGCCCAGCAGAGGCAGCTGGCCTCCTTTGCAACTGCGGGGCCAGGAAGCTCCTCAGGCCAGGCTTCTACAGCGGTTCCTTCCTGGTGGTTCAAATGGACGGACTGCCCGTAAAGCCTGTGAGGCGGCTGAGAAGCCTGTTTGAGTGTGTCCCTGTCAGCCGTCCTTTGTCCACGTGGGCACGGCTTCCCACTCCATCCTTGGGTGCTGGGGGCACAAGGCTGAATCTGAGGCTGAGCCTCATGAGACCAGCCTCCTCTGAGCTCCACACCCCTAGGTGACCCCTCACACCGCACTGGGACGTCGGGGACGTCGTGGGGGGACAGAGGCAGAAAGGCCCGCCTCACTGGCTTGAGTGATTTTGCAGGGCTGGGCTGTTGGCAACTGGGAACAGCCTGCCCAACACTTCTAGTCACTTTTAGCAAAAGTCCATACACGCCATTAAATGAACCCTCCCCCGTCAGTACAGGCTCAGGCACCCGGGCTCTGGAGACACCACCACAGCCCTCCCCTTCCTCTCTCCAAAAACGAATCTCAGGGGGAACACCTCCTTCATTCCCAGGCAAGAAGAGGCCACCTCCAAACCAGGTCGCTGGCACTCTGCCACCACGTAGCCTGCACACTGTCACCCTGACACCAATTTCCTTTTTAACATTTCTCAACTGTTTGGCCAGGGCATTTTTTGGTCTGCAGAGAAATTAGGAAACAAAGAATATTCCTTTTTATTTTATTTATTTTTTTTTGAGGAAGATTAGCCCTGAGCTAACTACTGCCAATCCTCCTCCTTTTGCTGAGGAAGACTGGCCCTGAGCTAACATCTGTGCCCATCTTCCTCCACTTTATATGTGGGATGCCTACCACAGCACAGCCTGCCAAGCGGTGCCATGTCCACACCCGGGATTTGAACCCGTGAACCCTGGCAGCGGAAGCAGAACGTGGGAACTTAACCGCTGTGCCACCAGGCCGGCCCCAGAATATTCCTTTTTATAATGTAACCATACACTATATGCTGCTTCTATGGTTTTAATCTTTAAGAGTTAATCATGGATTTCCTGGCAGCCGTTTTCCAGGATAAAATCTAGGAAGCCACCAACGCAGGCTTCTGGGTCTGGGCTGGGTTTCCAGCTGGACCCCCACCGGCCCCCGCAGCGCAGAAGACCCTCCCTCAGCCTGGACCTCGCAGCATTCCGCTCCTGGTCCCCCCTCCCTCCCCCTGCCCTCTGCTCCCCTACCCTATCCTCCCGGATGGATCCTGAATTCCCTGCTTGGAGGAGACCTCCCACTTCTCTCCGAATCCTGAGAGTCTGGGGGAGCGTCGGGGGTCGTGGTCCTCAGCTGTCACCCTCCCCCTCCTAATCTTGCATCTGCGCCTGAAGAAGCACCCTGGGCCCGGGCGGGGGGCTCACAACCCCTCCTCACCCCGGACCCGACGTGAAAGCCCGGTGTCTGTGTCCTCGGAGGGGCTCGGGGCTCCAAGGTGGGACTCCATCTGTTAACGGTTCACTCTTCATCCCACCCCCAGTCCGGGGACCGCGCCGCCGCCGGAGCCCAGAGAGCTTTGCCCTGGGGTGGGGACTTTGTGCGGGTCTCAGGCGAATCCAGTCTACCCAGCATCTCTGGCCACTTCAGTGGAACTTGGCCCGCCGCTGGGAGGTGGAAAAGGAGAGGAAACGCCGACCTTGCTTCCAAGGTGACCCCAGGGTCGGTTTGCAGCCGGGCGAGCCCCCACCGCCCCCGCTCCGGCCGCGGGCGATGGAAGGGGAAGGGCGGGGCGACCCCGAGGGCTGGAGCTGCCCGCTTCTGGGAGGGCGAGAAACAACGGACCGCCGGCTCTTCCCGGGCCCTCGCCCTGGGCCTCGCCGCGCACCTGCAGGACGGGACCGTGTGCGGCCTGGGGGGACCACCGCCGGGGAGCGCGCAGGACGTGCGGGCGCGGGCCGAGCGCGGGGTGGCCGAGGGGAAGGCAGTGAGTGCGCGCGCGCGTGTGCGTGTGCCAATACGCGTGAGTGTGTGTGCACGCACGCGCCGCTGAGGAGAGACCGGGGCGTACCCACCCACCCAGGTAGGAAACCGTTTCGTTTCCTCGTCTTTGCGGCCGCGTGCGTCCCCGCGGTCTGCACGGGGCCCGCTGCGGCGCTGGCACAGCGAGGTCGCAGTCGGCCACGGGCGGCTCAGGTCCCGGTGCGCGAGGAGCGCGCGCCGGACTCTCGGGTCCGCGGGCGCCGGGCTCGGGTGCAGCCAGTGGGGACGCGGCTCGGGGACACCCTGCGCTCTGGACCGCGACCCTGCCCGGACGCCTCGCCCCGTGTGTGACACGTCTAGGGGTCGGGGGCGGAGCTTGGGGCGCACCGCGGAGGGGTCACCAGTGTTGGACGTCCCCGCGGGACGGAACGCAACAGCGTTCAGGCGCGTCCGCAGTTCGGGTCTTTTCTGGTTAACCCAGGCGTTCTTCGCCGCGCGCGCGCTTTCCGACGCAGCGGGCCCGGTCCAGTAGGGGTGGAGGTCAGGGGCCGGGAACTGGGGCGGGCCCCGCCGATCCGGCCGCAGCAGCTCCGCCCGCAGGGATGGGCCCCGCGGCGTCCGCAGCGCCGGGCCTGAGCCCCGTGGAGCCGCCGGCAGCCTCGCGCCCCATCGCGGCTGCGCGGGGACGTCCTGCCCCATCCGCGGGGGGCTCCTCAATCAATGCCGTGACGAAAAAGTGCGCATCTCACCACATCGTTTGTTTTAAAAACATTTTGGTGAGTGTAGTTTCCCACAACGGTCTCCAACTCTGGAGTATTGTATTTTATGCATTTCAATACGTGTTTCTGAGCAAGGGCCTATGGGTTTTCACACAGGACGTTGGGGCTACCCCGTCCGCTAGTCTCTGGGTGGCCGTGAAGTTGGTCAGGAGGAGAGTACTAAAGGCACAGAGAGGGCCTGCGGTGGCCAGAGACCCAGGGAATTCCCTGGCGGCCTATGACAACTGGGGAATTGACTTCACACACCCTCTCTTCCATAGTTGGGACCCAGGAGGGAGGGGCGGGTCCCTCAGGAGAGGGGGAGGGCGGGGACCTCAGGGGAAGCAGGGGTCAGGACTCCCACCTGTCTCCACAGCCCCAGAATGTAGCAGGAAGGACTGGGGGGGGGGGGGGCGGTTAGTCTGTCTGCACCCGTATGCCACCCAGTTCTTTTTTTTTTGAAGATTGGCCCTGAGCTAACATCTGTTGCCAATCTTCCTTTTTTTTTTTTTTTTTCCCCTCCAAAGCCGTAGTTGTATTTCCTACTCGTGGGTCTTTCTAGTTCTTCTATGTGGGATGCTGCCACAGCATGGCTGGATGACCAGTGCTAGGTCTGCGCCCAGGATCTGAACTAGCAAGACCCTGGGCCATGGAAGCGGGAGCGGGTGAACTTAACCACTCGGCAGGGGGGCAGTCCTGACACGACCAAATTCTAATTGCAGGAGGGTAGTCCTACTTTCCACTGACAGGTTCCCTGAAGACCCTCCCCCCACTTTTAGGGGGGTGGCACTGGAAAAGCTGACCCAGCTTGGGGAGTGTGGCCCAGGTTCTGCAGGGGAGCGGCTGCGGGGCAGGTGATCTCTTAGGCCTGCTCTAAGGGGGGTGTTGACTGTTGACCTGCCTCCCTCAGGGGGTCGCCTTGCTGGATTTCATGGCCTCCTGGGAGGCATCAACAGCAGGGCAGGATCAAGAGCTAGGAGGTGGCACTGGTGGGGGTATGGAGGCAGGGGGCCCACAGGTTAGGAAGCAGCGCTGTCTGAGAGTGAAACCTGGGCGTGGGAAGCTCAGGGAAATTGGGGACCTGTCCAGACTGGCCCCAAGGGAAAACCCCCCAAGGGCAACAAGCCTGGGCCTCAGACCCCAGAGTGGGCCCTTGAAATCACCTACCCCCTGTCTTCTTCCCCTGACCTCTCCCACATCCAGGCTGGACCTGGGGCCGGGGAAGGGGTATTGTCATCGGCCTGCACGGGCACAGACAGACAGGGTTGGGACGTTTGAATAAAGGGCTAAGATTCAAGGGGAGATGGAGGGACAGGCTTAGGAAGCTGGTGGTTGGCAGAAATGCTCCTCATCAGCTGTGCCCCAGGGAGGCCCTAGACCAGCTGGTCTCCTGGCAACTAGGGCCGTGCCCTCTGGGTGTCGGCAGACTGATGGAGAAAGCCTGTTCTGGGGCGACAGGGCCCTCTTGCCACCAGGCCTACTGGCCAAGTGCCTACTGGCTGCCTGAATCCTGGACAGGCAGCACAGCCACCCCAGAGCTGCCCGGAGATACAGATGCAGGAGCCAGGGGCCGCAGGACAACTGGGGTGGGCCTCAGATCTCAACGCCATTGGAAATGCTCCCAAGACATGGCTTATCTCCAAGGTTGCTGAGGCCAGGGGTACGTGGAGGGCTGGAAAAACGAAATGTAAAACTGGGCCAGGAGAGAGGACCAGCAGAGGCAAGGACGGCGAGTTTATTCATTCTGTTCAAGACACGTCCAAGGTGGGGAGGGCAGATGGCTTCCGGGTAGAGGGTAGAGGCCCCAGTAAGGCTATGGGGAAGGGCTGGGGCCATGGCCATCAGAAACAACCAGGGAGCCACCAGTAATAGGGGAGGGCCGTCTCAGATTCACCCGGGCCTGATGTGGAGACTGCAGACTGAACCCTGGTTGTTGGGGTCTGAGGTCAGCGAGCATTCACGCTTGGATGAGTGCTGAAGCTTGTGCTGGGGTTACATCCTGACAGCGGCAGTGGGAGAGGTGCGGTGTCCCATAGTGCCCTGCTGGCCCTGGGCAACGTGCCCAGTCAGTAGCAGGACTTCTGGGCCGAGGTGGGGCTGCAGCGGGCCACGCAGGAGCACGTGGGGCGGCAGAGCAGGGACACGCAGGAGGAGGGTCTGCACGTGGGGCGGCAGAGCAGGGACACGCAGGAGGCCGGGCGGCAGCAGCTTGGCTGGCAGGAGGCAGGGCCGCAGCAGGAGGAGACGGGCACGCAGCAGGTAGGTCTGCACACCGGGCGGCAGATGAGGGACACGCAGGAGGAGGGTCTGCAGCAGGACGGGGGGCAGGGGCTGGGCTGGCAGCACGAGGGGGCTGGGCAGGGGGTTGCCTTGGAGCAGACCGGTGTGCAGGAGACGGGCACACAGCAGGCCTGCTGGCAGGGGGAGGAGGTGCAGCAGGAGGGCTGGCAGCTAGACTGCTGGCAGCAGGAGGCGTCTGAGCAGGGGGAGGCCCCAGAGCAGACGGGCACACAGCACACAGGGGTGCAGCAGACAGGGGTGCAGGAGACGGGCTCGCAGCAGGCTTGCTGGCAGGGGGAGGAGGTGCAGCAGGAGGGCTGGCAGCTAGACTGCTGGCAGCACGAGGAGTCTGAGCAGAGGGAGGGCCCAGAGCAGACAGGCACACAGCACACGGGCTTGCAGCAGACAGGGGTGCAGCAGATGGGCACACAGCAGGCCTGCTGGCAGGGGGAGGAGGTGCAGCATGAGGGCTGGCAGCTAGACTGCTGGCAGCACGAGGGCGTGCAGGAGCTGGTGCAGGCTGCCTGGCAGGGGCTGCACACACAGCTGGCAGGGGTGCAGATGAGGCTCAGGCAGGGGGCTGGGGCGCAGCAGCTGGGGGCGCAGCAGGGGGGCTCGCAGCAGCTCTCTGGGCCGTCGTCCACCAGCCAGGAGGAGTCGGGGCAGGAGTCCCAGGCACCGGGCTGGCAGACCCGGCTGCCATAGCTGAGGTCGCTGGAGCAGACGGACAGGGTGGAGGCGGCCATGGTGGGGCGGTGGGGCTGGAGGAGGGTGTGTGTGAGTGTATGTGTGTGTGTGCCGGAGAGGGTGGTTGAGGGTGTGCGAGCTGCCTGGGGTGCTTGGGGCTTATATACCCCTCAGGGGTGCGTGTTGTCCATCGTGTGTTTCTAGAAGAGTCTATTTCCTTATTGTTGTTGGAGCAGGTCCCTGAGGATGCGCGTCCTGGATCCACAATGGGTAGGTAGCTCAGCTCATTAAACTCCCGAGAGGCTGAAGCCCAGGGGATGCAGGGAGCTGGGGGTGCCAGCACAGGGGGAGCATCGACCTGAGGGTGGACCCAAGGGGGCCAGTCGCTCCTGATGGCCCCTCTCTGAGCATCTTTCTGGGGCTTCTTCCTATCATTCCCCGTAGTTCTCAGCACTCAGTTGAATCATAGCGTATTTTGTTTTTCTTTTGTTATATCCTCTTTATTCTGGAGTGTAATCCTCTCCCGAATCCAGAGGCTAATGAATGGCTCGGGAGCTTTATTTGTTTTTACGGTATTCCCCAACGCTTATATAATAGGTCTTGCTATGCCAGGAACTATTCCGAGCAGCTTTATGACGATTAACTCACTAACCCTCACGACAACCTCGTGAGGTGGGTGCTGCTGTTATGCCCACTTTGCAGATGGGGAAACTGAGGCACAACTGAGAACTCACCCCAGAGCCCTCGTGAGCAATCAGAAGACCCTGTATGGGAACCCCAATAGGCCTGTGTTCTTAACCATAAATTCTGCTGCCCCAGACAGCAGAGAGACACTGAAAGTCAGTGAGAAATCTGGATTCTGTCCGGGGGCGGTGGGGGGAGGGCGGGCAGGATGAAGTTTGATCTAGAAACCGTGGCGTGAGATTTATGTGAGAATATAGGGTGGGTGCTCAAGCTGGGACTAGCTCTGAACAAGGCTCTGCGTCCCTCAAGGGAGAGGATTTGCATTTATTTACATGCAGGAATGCGGACACACGAGACTGAAGGGAAGCCACCCTTCGGAGGGGTCACTGGAGCGGCTGGAAGGTTTCCTTTTGGGAACTGGGTTATTTTTAAGTTAAGAGCAAAGACATTCTACAGCCTTCTTTCTTGAGAACTCTGCGGCCCTGGGCTGGGGCTGGCCAGGAGGGGACTGAGAGTAAGGCAGGGCCGCTTGGCTGGACCCAAAGGGCCGGGGGAGCCTGACTCCCCCAGAAGGGGCGCGGGGAGGCTCTGCGGTGAACAGCCCGATGGGCCGCGTTTGCCAGCGCCCGCGGTGTAAACGTTGTCCCCAGGGCCGGTTTCAAGCTCTCGGCGGTGGGACAAGCGGCTTGCGGAAGTCCCGAGTGTTGAGCACTTGGCTCTCATAAGCCGCGTAGCGGGCACACCACGGGGGCGCGGACTGGAGGAGAAAGGGACCCAGGAAAGGGCTCTCCGGTGGTGGGGGTCCTGGCCACCCCGAGGGAGTCTGAGCCAAGTTGGGGCATGGCCAACCGGGGTGTGACCTAGCCAGCACTGCCTGCTTTGTGCCAGAATCGCCCCGACCCGCACCCTGCAGCGGGCAGCGTGAGAAGAGGGGCCGGGCTCCGTGCTGGGAGGCGGCTCCGTGGCGGCGCTTCCAGCCCAGAGGCGAGCGTTGGGTCAGTCGGGGCGCAGGGGTCGAGGGAGGGACCCGAGGGTGCGAGCACCCAGCGGCTGCAGGAATGGGGGAGGGCCCCACTTGGATGGCGTCTCCGGGAACCAGGGAGGCTTCCAGGTCGCCAGCGGGCCCCATGGACGGGCGTGGGAGGGTGACGTCGAGGTGCCCCTCTTGGCCGACACAGGCACTGAGCACACAGAGGTGCTGGCCCCCGCGGACCCACCTTTCCCACGCTGCTGCAGGACAGGCGCGCGCGGGGCTTGTCTGAAGGAACCGGCCCTCCCCGAGCCTGGAGGGACCGCGCCCCCGCTTCCCAAAGGCGAGGACTCCGAAGGCCGAGTGTCCTCCCCAGGGCGGGCCCCCTGCCTGCCGCACCTCCCCAGGCCCGGCCAAGGCCAGGAGCCTTGTGCCCTCGCGGTGTGAGCAGATGCCAGGATGAGCCGGGAAGCGTGGCATCTACCTGGCGCGGTCCTGCGCGCGGTGCCGGCTAATTCACTCCGCGCCGCTGCGGCCGCTCTGCAGGCGCAGTGTCCTTCCTCGCTCCCTTCCCTCACCGCTTTCCTGTTCCACCTGCAGCCTCGAGTGTATATTTTTTTATTATAATCACTCAACAGTTATGTGTTATTGTATTTATCATTATGTGTGTGTCAAAACAATATATTCTTCCATTGGATTTTCTTTAAACTTTTTTTTATTGCGGTAAAATATATGTAACATAAAATTTGCCGTTTCATCCATTTTTTAAATGTGCAGTTCAGTAGCGTTAAGTCCGTTCACATTGTTGTGCAACCATCACCATGCTCCATCTCCAGAGCTTTCCATCTCCCCCAAAATGAAACTCAGTCCCCCTTATACACCAACTCCATCCCCTCTCCCCAGCCCCCGGACGCACCATTCTACTTCCTGTCTCTATGAATCTGACTGCTCTGGGGGCCTCGTGTAAGTGGAATCACACAGTGTTTGTCCTTTTGTGACTGGCTTATTTCACTCAGCATAATGTCGTCAAGGTCCATCCGTGTTGTAGCAGGGGTCAGAACTTCTTTCATTTTCATGGCAGAATAATATTCCATCGTGTAGATAAACCTCATATTGTTTTTCCCTTCATCTGTTGATAGACACTTGGGTTGTTTCCACCTTTTGGCTCTTGTGAATAATGCTGCAAAGAACATTGGAGTCCCTTTTTTTTAGTTCTTTTGGGTCTACTTTTAGGCGTGCAATTGCTGGGTCATGTGGTAATTCTATGTTTAACTTTTTGTGGAACTACCAAAATATTTCCACAGTGGCTGCACTATTTTATATCCCTACTGGTAATGTTTCAGAGTTCTGATTTATCCACATCCTTACCAATACTTATTTTCCTTTTTTTTTTTTTAATTACAGCCATCCTAATAGGAGTGAAGTGGTATCTCATGGTGGTTTTGATTTGCATTTCCCTAGTGACTAATAATGTCGAGCACCTTTTCGTGTGCTTGTCGGCCATTTGGATATCTTCACTGGAGAAATATCCGTTCATGTCCGTTGCCCATGTTTCAGTTGGGTTGTTCATCTTTTTCTTGTTGAGTTGTGGGAGTTCTTTATATATTCTGGATATTAAACTCTTATCAGATATATGATTTGCAAATGTTTTCTCCCATTCTGTAAATTGTCTTTTCACTTTCTGGATAGTGTCCTTCGATTCACAGAAGTTTTTAATTTTGATGAAGTCCAATTTACTTTTTTCTTTTGTTGCTTGTGCTTTTGGTGTCATATCTAAGAAACACTTGTCAAATCCGAGGTCATGAACATGAAACATTCCCTGTATGTTTTCTTCTAAGACATTTTTGGTTTTGCTCTTACATTTAGGAGTTAATTTTTGTATATGGGGTGAGGTGGGAGTCCAAGTTCATTCTTTTGCATGAAGCACTTTGTGGAAAAGATGATTTTTTTCCCCTGTTGAATGGTCTTGGCACCCTCATAAAAAATCAATTGGCTATAAATGTATGGGTTTACTTCTGGACTCTCTTTTCTATTCCGTTAGTCTGCGTGTCTGTCCTTATGCCAGAACCACGCTGTTTCAATTACCGTAGGTTTGCAGTAAACTTTGAAATCAGGATGTGTGAACCCTCCAACTTTGTTGTCCCTTTCCAAGATTATTTTGCTACTCTAGGTCCCCGTCAATTCCATATGAATTAGAGGATCAGCTTTTTCATTGTTGGAGAAATGGCTGTTGGCGTTTTGATAAGGAGTGCATTGACTCTGTAGATTGCTTTGAGTAGCGTTGTCATCTTAACGATGCTGAGTCTTCCTGTCCGTGAACGTGGAATGTCATCCCATTCATTTTGGTCTTTAATTCTTTCAGCATGTTTCGTAGTTCTCAGCGCACAGTCTCTCGCCCCCTTGGTTGAATTCGTTCTTAGGTATTTTATTCTTTTGGATGTGATTGTGATCCTTGTTATTTCTGTAAGGTCCGTGGTAATATCTCTACTTCCATTTCTGAATTTAGTTATTTGCACCTTCTCTCTTTTTTCCTTGTTAGTAAATTTTATTGATTTTTTTCAAAGAATCAACCTTTGGTTTTGCTAATTCTCTCTGCTGTTTTTCTATGTTCTATGTCATTTATTTCCACTCTTATCTTTATTATTTGGTTGGTTCCCCTGGTGGCCAGCTGCCATCCTTAGATGGAAGTCCAAAGTCACCTCATTAATACAATGAAAGACACCTTTATTGCTCTTGTCACTTAGGAAATTCCAAAGGTTTCAGGAACTCTGTGCCAGAAATGATGAAGACTAAACATATGCTTCTTGTTATAAATCACAGTATCACAATTTCCTTCCTTCTTGTAGCTTTGGGTTTAGTTTGCTCTTCTTTTCCTAGTTCCTCAAGGCATAAAGTTTGTTGATTCAAAATCTTTCCTCTCTTTCAACGTAGGCATTTACAGCCTTAAATTCTCCTCCAAGCTCTGCCTTGACTGCATCTTACAGGTTTTGATATGTTGTGTTTCAATTTTGATTCACCTCTAAGAATTTTCTAATTTCCCTGTGACTTCCTCTTTGACCCACACTTTTTTTTTTAAAGAGTATGTGGTTTAATTCCACATATTTACGAATTTTCTAGTTTCTTTCTGTTACTGATGTCTAGTTTCATTCCGTTGTGGTTGGAAAAGACCCTTTGTATGATTTCAATCTTATTAAATTCATCGTGGCTTGTTTTGTGGCCTAATGTGTGGTCTCTCCTGGAGAATGTCTCACGTGCCCTTGGGAAGAATGTTGTCCTGTGTGTGGTTGTGACTAGTTGCTCTGTAGGGTTGTTCAAGTTCTCTTCTTCCTATTGATCTTCTGTCTACATGTTCTATCCATTGTTGAAAATGGGGCACTAAAGTCTTCAACTGCTGTTGTAGAACTCCCTGCTTCTCCCTTCAATTCTGTCAGTGTTTGCTTCATGTATTTTGGGCCTCTGTTGTGCGGTGCATGTATGTTTATAATCGTGAGATCTTCTTGATGAATTGAATCTTTCATCAATATATAATGTCCTTTCCTTGTGCGTTTTTGCAGTTGGTACCATACGGATGAAGAGGTCCTTGGTAAATATTACGTCTGTCAGTTTTTAGGGTCTTAGTGTATTGATGGGAACTTAAGCATTCTTGAAAAATAGGTTTATTATAGAGAAAGTCAGCTGTAAGTAATGGCTGGTTCATCATACTGTGTTAACAATTTTAAAACGTTAGAGACATAAGGTGAATGCCATTCTTTGCTGTCACCTCTGCTGATACCCAGTGATGTGCGTGCCAATTCCGTGATCTCTTGAAGCTTGGAGAAAGAGACGGACTCAAAGAGACAAGGTTTTAAAACCACATTCCGAGGAGACATCAGAGGCCACCTAGGTAAGGATGTGTGTCAGTGAGAAAGGGAGAGAGGGGTGTGAGGGGGAGAGGTTTAATTTTCCATCCAAAGCAGGAATCTCATTTGTGGCTTCTATTTTTTTTTATGAACGTTTTTATTATTTTTAACTGCTTAGCTCCTAACCATTATTTTCAACTATCTTTTTGTTCATTTTGTTGTGAAAAATTTCAAACATACCCAAAAAGTTAAAAGAATTAACGGGTGAGTATCCGTATATCCCCTCCTAGACTCTACCACGAACTCTGTGCTTCATTTACTTTCTCAGATGATCTGCCCATCAAACACCCTCTAGCCACACTTCTTATTTTTTGACGAATTTCAAAGCAAGTTAGAAACAACAGTGCACATCACTCAAACACTTCAGGAAGCACGTCGTTAACTAGAGTTCAATATTTGTGTCCCAGTCTCCCCTCTTGCCCCACTGCTATCAGTTTCCCCCCACCCTTCAGAAGCAGCCACTGTTCTGATGTTTTATAGTCATAGTTTGGTTCAGCTTGCCTTGGAACTTCATTTAGAGGGAGTCTGCGGCAGCCCCTCCTGCCTGGCCCCCTTCAGCAGCACCGTGTTTCTGAGATCCATTCATGCCGTTGCATGTGTGGGTAATGCGTCTTTTTATTGCTGATTTGTATTCCATCGTCTGACTATATCATGATTTGTTCATCCATTCCCCTGCTGATGGGCATGCGGGTTGATGCCAGTTTTTGTCTGTTATGAAGACAGTGGAATAAATGTGCCTTTCTTCCAGCCTTCAGCACCCAGGAGCTGGGACAGCTGCCAGGGGCCCATGATGCTGCAGGTAGCTCTGCCTTTCAGGGAGCTCTTCTGTTGAGCCGAAATTTGCCTCCTGTCACCCTGGCTCCTTGGTCCAGCCTTTGGGGCAACGTAGAATGAAGCTCCTCCACTCGAAAGCCCTTCAGAAAGTGGCAGGCAGCTGCAGTTGCTCAGGCTCCGCCCCCTCCTCCATCCGTCATTCCTCCTTGGCTCAGTTTCCAGGCTCCCAAAGTCCTGGATAAAGATCCTCAGTTGAGACCATTGGGAAGGAACATCCTCTTTAATTTCAACAATTGGGGCCACCCCTTTGCCCAGAGGGGCTCCCCGACGTCCCAAGGGGCATGACTATCCCAGGAGAACCACCCTAGGACAGGAGCTCCATGCTGTCATTGGCTTGTCCAAGACAGCAAACTACAAGGAGATACAGCTTCGGGGAAAATCACGAAAAAGAACGAACAGCTCTGGGGAGCAGAGGGATTTATTGTTTCTCAAGCACCAAGCTCTCATGGAGAAGAAAACTAAGGGGGCGATTCCAGCCCCTATGGAGTGTGGGTCCGTCATTGATCCCATAGTGAGATGTGCAGGCAGGATCTTGAAAATTAGACAAAGGGAAAGGCTTTCAGATCAATAGCAGAGAATTGATTTTCCAGATGATTTGTCAGCAGCACGAAGGGGTGCCACAGGGAACAGGTCTGCAGACCAGGGTAGGGCAGGACGGCTGGCAGCACCTGGAGGACTGGCAGGAGGGGGCCAGGTACACAATGGGCCTGCAG
>NW_025802133.1:28995-45506 GCF_021613505.1 Equus quagga | reverse complement strand
ACCTGGCCCCCTCCTGCCAGTCCTCCGGGTGCTGCCAGCCCTCCTGCTCCACCCTGGTCTGCAGACCTGTCCCCTCTTGTACCCATTGCTGCTCCTGAGCTTATGGCCTCCCTTTATGTGTGGGGTCGGAAGCAGCCAGCTCGGAACTCCTATGAGACGCCCCTGTCCTCATCCACTTCAGACCTTCTGGACCCAACTAGACCACCTTGCAGCAAGGCTGCTCCATCCCAGCCAGCCAGGCTGAGGGGCTCACCCCCCAGTGTCCCCTGACAGCAGCCCAGGTCATCCACCTGGCACCCACACTGACTGGTGCGGCGTGTGCACATTCTGCAGCCTCCAGCATCAAAGGTCTAATAAACACCAGAGTGGACACTTGTCCCAATATGTGCGACGTCTCTCCTCAGTGTCTTTCCCTAACTGCTTCCCCAGGGGTGGTTTCCTAAGGATTCTGGAAAGTTCCTTCTCTGCAGAGCAGGCCCAGCTTACCATGTGGCTGAGACCAGGCAGCTGACCACTCAAAGGTGGCCTCTTGCTGTGAGATGATAAATTTGTGTTGTTTTAGCCACCACATTCGTGGTCCTTTGTCACAGGTGCCACAGGACCCACCCAACTTCTCTGTGGCACAGCCTCCGATTCTCACCCTCCCTCCGTGGTCCTGCCACCTGCAGCCCTGACCGCCAGGTAGGAGGAGGCGGGAGCTGCCGAGGGAAGGAAGGCGGGCGCCCCATGCGGGCTGTGAGGCTGGCTGCTCCTTGCCCTGCTGCGGGGTCTTCCAGCCCATCCTTCCTGCATGGGCTCTTCCTGCTGCAGCGCAGCCCCTTG
Organism: Equus quagga; assembly: GCF_021613505.1. Lineage (NCBI taxonomy): Eukaryota > Metazoa > Chordata > Mammalia > Perissodactyla > Equidae > Equus > Equus quagga. The sequence continues at coordinate 44,684 of NW_025802133.1, read as the reverse complement.
GCCCCAACCAGGGAGGCGGCCTCGCTCTAGCTGGGCCTTCCTTTCTCGGGTGCTTGGCAGCTGGAGCTCCTTCTGTCCAGGTCTGCCCGGCTCCAGGCTCTTCCCCAGCCTCAGTCCCCCATCCTCTCTCCCGAGGGTCCACATCAGACCTATGGGGACACTCAGCAGCATCGCCCTTAGTCCACCCCACCCCCACCCAGAGCGTCCAGCACAGATTCTGGGCTGACTCGGACTGAGGCTGTGGTGGCCCTCCCTGGGCCCTCCCTGCAGGAACTCTGTCACCCTCCTGGTGATCCTCTGGGAGCCCCTCCTCCCTTGGCAGCTGAGGACATAACAGCCACAGTCCCTGCCCCTTGGAAGGCTGGGGGTCATGGCACAGCTCTTTCCAAGGAAATGCTCTCCTGACCCCCGGCACCCGCAGGCCTGAACTCCCGACCTCATCATCCCCAGACACCCTCCTCTTGGCCTCGCCACCCTCTTTAGGGGCTGGAGTCGGGGGATGTGTAGTAACTTCCTGGAGTTCAGGCAACAAAGTGCCCCGACCTGGTGACTGAAACAACAGAACTTTATCCCCCACAGTCCGGGGCCAGAGTCCGAGAGCAGGGCGTGGCAGGCTGGTTCCTTCTGAGGGCGGTGAGGGAGTCTGTCCCGTTGTAACTGAACTCAAGTGGTCCATCCATCTCTTGGTGAGCGTGGAGCCAAAAAGCACAACCAAGGCTGAGGCGGGTGAAGAGAAAAGGTCTGTTGCTTGTCCAAGCAAATGGGGGGCACAAGGGATGGCTCCACAGCGGTGCCCCCCGCCCCTCAGCTTAGTGCAGTCGGAGGTTTTATACACCAGAGCGCAGAGGATGTGTTACAACTGCGTAACAACTGGGCCCGCTCACGGCGCATGTGCAGGCCCTTACACAGCCAGCTCGTGCAAGAAGCCACTACACAGCAGGTGTAAGGCAACTCCTGGATGCTTAGAGCCGGAGCAGTTTGTGGGGTCCTCCTGCAACTGTGTAAGTTTCACTTAGGATGGCAACAGCTGCAGAAACGACATGAGCTTCTGAAAAACAGCACATTTTGTGTTCTCCTTGTCTGGAAAGCATCTGACAGACTGTGTTTAGTTATGGATGAGATTGTTGCTAAGCCTTTCCTTTCCTGGTGCCTGGTCACACCGTCCTCTCCTGCTTCGAGGTTTGCTGGTGGCTTTGCCATCCCTTGGCATCACCCTGACCTCTGCCTCCATCTTTACAGCGTCTGCCCTCTGTGCCCGTCTCTGTGTCCACAGTGTCCTGTTTTTCACCGCCCCCGCCCTCATTTTACCTTGATCACATTTGTAAAGACACTGTTTCCAAATAAGATCAGGGTCATAGTGCTGGGGGTTAGGATACCAACATCTCTTTTTTGAGGAGGACACAATTCAACTCCTGACAGGGAGTCAGCTCAAAGCTGCAAAACCACACCGGCCCCTCCTTTGCCCACCTGCCTGGCGGTGCTGGGGCTCCCTGTGGATCCGTGGCATCTGTGGTCCCCTGGGAACAAGGGACAGGAGAGTCCAATCTGAGAATCCCAGTCTGACTGACACTCGCTGTGACACAGGCAGAGCCCAAGTTCACAGAGAAAGGCCAACCCCAGGCCTGTGAGTGGGCCCCTCTTCCATCAGAGGCCTAGGGTATAAGTAGACATCCAGTGCTGACCTGGTCAGACTGACTGGTACCCCTGGTGGCCCACTGAGACTGAAGGCTCATCCTCCCCCACTATCCCATGGATTTGTTCACAAGGTGACTTTTTGCTCTGGGCCTCCTCAATCAGACCTTGAAACCTTGAGCAGAACGAGTAATGTGGGAACTGACATCCATGCCCCTTTTGGGACCCATGGGAACTTCCGGATGTGTCAGCGCATGCAGGGGTCGGCCTCAGGCCTGTGCAGGACCAGCACACATGTGCTCCCCCTCTCTGTGGGCACCTCTCTCCAAGGGGCGTCAGTAGGATCCCCAACCACACGAGGTTTCTGCTGCTCCCCACTCAGCTGCACGCTGCATGGGCAGGGGACGGTGTACACAGGAGGCCCGAGGCCCCTCGGGGTCCAAGCCTCCTGCACCCACGCCCGCCTTGGGGGCCAGCCTTGGAGGGCTCCCCACAGCGGGAGGGGGCTGCAGGGCGGAGCAGGGGACAGAGCAGGCAGATGCGACCGCTGTCAGCTCTCAGTGTCCCTCAGCTGTTTGAACCTGGGTTTGAGACCACGTCTTCACTGTCTGGTTCTATCAGATGGGGACCCGCTGCCCATGTGGGGAGTGGCCGCGGGGGGTGGGGGGCTCAGGAGGAGGAAAGAAGACACAGAGGGCCAGATTTCCTGACACAGATGTTGTATTGATTATAGCCATGGACGTTTGTCACACCGAATGCCGGCAACCAATCCGCACAGGAGGCTCCCGGGTCCCCCAGGTCCCTGCCTTGAGGGATCTGCGGGTCATCTCTTCTCAGAATGGGACGGCGGTGGGGTGTGCAAATCCCCAACAGAGAGAGAGAGATCTTGGCATCTGAGGGTCGGGCTCTTGGGAGGGACCTGTGCTCAGGAGCAGAGACAGCAGCTTGAGAGGCAGGAGCCGGAGCTGCTCAGCAGCAGGAATTCTGGGCCGAGGCGGGGCCGCAGCGGGCCACGTGGGAGCACGTGGGGCGGCAGAGCAGGCACACTCAGGAAGAGGGTTTGCACACAGGCCGGCAGAGCAGGGACACGCTGGAGGCTGGGCGGCAGCAGCTGGGCTGGCAGGAGGTGGGGCTGCAGCAGGAGGGGACGGGCACGCAGCAGGTGGGCCTGCACACGGGGCGGCAGATGAGGGACACGCAGGAGGAGGGTCTGCAGCAGGACGGGGAGCAGGGGCTGGGCTGACAGCATGAGGGACCTGGGCAGGGGGAGGCCCCAGAGCAGACAGGCACACAGCACACGGGCTTGCAGCAGACGGGTGTGCAGGAGATGGGCTCGCAGCAGTCCTGTTGGCAGGGGGAGGAGGTGCAGCAGGAGGGCTGGCAGCTAGACTGCTGGCAGCACGAGGGGTCTGAACAGGGGGAGGCCCCAGAGCAGACGGGCACACAGCACACAGGGGTGCAGCAGACAGGGGTGCAACAGACGGGCACGCAGCAGGCCTGCTGGCAGGGGGAGGAGGCACAGCAGGAGGGCTGGCAGCTAGACTGCTGGCAGCACGAGGGCGTGCAGGAGCTGGTGCAGGCTGCCTGGCAGGGGCTGCACACACAGCTGGCAGGGGTGCAGACGAGCGTCAGGCAGGGGGCCGGGACGCAGCAGCTGGGGGCGCAGCAGGGGGGCTCGCAGCAGCTCTCTGGGCCGTCGTCCACCTGCCAGGAGTCAGGGCAGGAGTCCCAGGAACCTGGCTGGCAGACCCGGCTGCCATAGCTGAGGTCGCTGGAACAGACGGACAGGGTGGAGGCGGCCATGGTGGGGCGGTGGGGCTGGAGGAGGGTGGAGTGTGTGTGTGAGTGTGCATGGTGCCAGGGGCTGTGGCTTTTATATCCCTCTGGGGTGTGTGTTGTCCCAGCAGGTGGCCGCATACCCTCCCTTCCTTGTTGGTGTTTTGCACTGTGAAGGCCTTCATTATGGCCGGTCCAGTGTTATGAGATGTCCTGCCTCCACTCGTAAAACGTGGACCATGCTGGGCAGGGCTGCTGTCCCAGTCCTGAGTCTGCCCTGCAGGGACACCTGCCAGAAGGAGCAGCCTCCCTGTGGCTGACCCTCCAGCTTCCACGGGGCGGGTCATATGTCAGGACGCCTGGTGACAGTGGCTCTGGGCCCATGGGGACGCACTCCATGTGGGTCCAGGCTCTGTGTGCACGTCCGGACCTGGGCCAGCTGGCCTGGCCTGTGACTGGGGGACAAGTGGCCGAGGTGCCTGTTTTGGGGACAAGACAACGTGAGGACGGCCCTTCCTGGGCAGGCTCTGTGAACTTGATGGTCCCAATGTCGGCTGAGGGCAACAAGGAGGATGTGGCCCAAGGACTGGAGAGGGCCTCCCCTCTTGTTAAAAATCAGTTGACCATAGATGCATGGGTTTATTTCTGGACTCTCAATTTTGTTTCATTGATCTGTATGTGTATCCTTATGCCAGTGCCACTGTTTCGATTACTGTAGCTTTGTAGTAAGTTTGTTTCTTCCTTGTTAAGTTGGATGTCTTTTATTTCTTTTTCTTGCCCAGCTGCTCTGGCTAGAACTTCCAGTACAATGTTGAATACAAGTGATGAAAGTGGTCACCTTTGTCTTGTTCCTGACCTTAGGGTGAGAGCTTTCAGTCTCACCATTGAGCATGACGTTAGCTGTGGGTTTTTCATGATGCCCTCTAGTATGTTGAGGAAGTTCCCTTCTATTGATAGTTTGTTGAGTGTTTTTATCATGAATGAGTGTTGGCTTTTTTCTGCATCGATTGAGACGATCACATGATTTCCCCCTTCATTCTGTTACTGTGGCACGTTACATTGATTGGTTTTCGTGTATCGAGTCACTCTTGCCTTCCTGGGACACATCCCACTTGGTTGTGATGGAGAATCCTTTTAATATACTGCTGCTTTTGGCTTGATTGTATTTTGTTGAGGACTTTTTACCTTCAGAAGGAATATTGGTGTGTAGGGCTTTTTGGTTTGTTTCTGTGTGGCTTTGACGTCAGGAGAATGCTGACCTCATAGAATAAGTTAGGGAGTGTTCCTCTTACTCTGATTTTTGAAGGAGTTTGAGATGGATTGGTGTTCATAGTTCTGTAAATGTTTAGTACAATTCAGCATTGAAGACATCTGGTCCTGGGCTTGTTTTTGGGGAAGTTTTTGATGACCCATGTCATCTCGTTACTTATTTTATGTCTGTTCAGCTTGTCGATTTCTTCCTGAGTAAGTTCACTCACTTTATACCCAAAGATACAAATAGATTGAAAGGAAAAGGATGGGAAAAGGCATTTCATGGAAACAGTAACCAAAAGGGAGCCGGAAGAGTATAATAACATCAGACAAAATAGACTCTGAATCAAAAAATTGTTGTAAAAGACAAATAAGGCCATTAAATATTGATGAAAGGGTCAACATAGCAAGAAGATATGAGAATTTTAAACGTATATGCACCTAGCCACAGACCTCCAAAGTATATGAACTAAAAATCGACAGAACTGAAGAAAGACAGTTGTAGTTCTAAAATAATAATTGGGGACTTCAATAAACCATTTCCTCCAATAAAAAATGAAATAAAAGAACTACTCCATCCAAGATCAGTAACGAAATGGAGGACTTGAAGAACACTATAAACTAACTCGACCTAACAGATATACACACAACCTTCCACTCCAAGCAGAATACACCTTCTTCTTAAGTTCCCGTGGGACATTCTCCAGATTAGACCACATGTGAGGCCACAAAATAAATCTCAATAAATTTTAAAAGATTGAAATCATATAAAGTATCTTCTCTGATCACAATGAAAAGGAAACTAGAAATCAGTAACAAGGCAAACGGAAAAATTCACAAATATCTGGAAATTAAACAACACACACTTAAACAACCAATTTGTCAAGAAGAAATCAGGAGGGGGGCCAGCCTGGTGGTGCAGCAGTTAAACTCACTCCCTCTGCTTCGGCAGCCCAGGGTTCGCTGGTTCAAATCCCGGGTGCAGATCTATGTACCACTTATCAAGCCATGCTGTGGCAGGCGTCCCACATATAAAATAGAGGAAGATGGGCACAGATGTCAGCTCAGGGCCAGTCTTCCTCAAAAAAAAAAAAAAAAAAAAGAAGAAGAAATCAGGAGGGAGGTTGGAAAATACTTTGAAATGAATGAAAATTAAAACACAGCAAACCGATACTTATGGGACACAGCAAATCAGTGCTCTGAAGGAAATTTATAGCTGTCAACACTTACATTAAAAAAAAAAGATTCAAATGCATAACCTAACCCGTAAGGGCCTAGAAAAAGATCAGAATAAACCTAAAACTAGCACAAGGAAGGAAATAAAGATTAGAGCATAGATTACTGAAAAAGAGACGAGAAAAACAGTAGAGAGCATCAAGCAAACCAAAAGTTGGTTTTTTGAAAAGAGCAACAGAATTGACAAACCTTCCACCAGACTAAGAAAAGAGAGAGGAGACTCAAAAATTACTAAACTCAGAAATGAAAATGGGGACATCACTAGTGACCTTACATAAACAAAAAGGATTATGAGAGAGAACTATGAACAATTGTACACCACAAAATTAGATAATCTAGATGTAATGGGAAAATCGTTACAAACGCACAAAGTACCAAAACTGACATCTTTACTGGCATTCTTTATTTTTTCTTATGGCTTCAAGTGACTGCTTAGTACCATTTTACTTCAGCTTGAGTGATCATTTCTTATAGGGCGGGTCTACCAGTGATGAACTCTTTCAACTTATATTTCCCTGGAAATGCCTTAATTTCTCCTTCATTTTTGAAGGGTACTTTTTGCTTGTTTGACAGTTTTTTCTTGCAGCATTTTAAACATGTCATCCCACTGCCTTCCCACTTCATGGTTTCTGATGAGAAATTGGCTGTTAATCTTCTCTTCTGCAGCATTTAAGATTCTCTCTCTGTCTTTGTCTTTGGATAATTCGATTGAATGTGTCTCAGTGTGAATTTCTTTGAGTTTGTTCTACTTGGAGCTCATTGAGATTTTTGGATGTGTAGATTCATGTGTTTCCTCAACTTTGGGATATTTTCAGGTCTTCTCACTCTCATTTTTCTGGGACTCCTCTTCAATGTGTGTTGGCATGCTTGATGTGGTCCCACAGGTCTCTTATGCTTTGTTCATTTATCTTCACTCTCTTTTGCCCAACCACTCCTCAGACTGGAGTATTTCAGGCGACCTAACTTCAAGTTCACTAATTCTTTCTCCTGCCTGCTCAAATGTGATACTGAGCCCCTCTAGTGGAGTTTTCCTTTCAGTTATTGTATGCTTCAACTCCAGAATTTCTATTTGGCTCCTTTTGGTATTTCTCTTTATTGATAATCTCTATTTGGTGAGACATCAGTCTGTTGGTTTCTCTTAGTTCTTTGTTCACAGGTTCCTTGAACTCTTAGAGTATTTTAAGAGAGTGGGTTTAAGGCTTTGTCAAATAAGTTCAATGGCTGGGCTTCTTCAAGGATAATTTTCTATTAATCGCTTTTTTCTCTCTCTAAATTGGCCAGGTTACTTTATTCCTCCTTTGTGTGCCTCATAATTTTTGTTGAAATGGGTATTTTGAATATTATAATGTGGTAACTCTGGATATCAGATTCTCTTCCCTCCCCTGGAGTATGTTTGCCTTTTGTGTCTTCCGTATCTCAATGTCGTGGGGTCATGGGTTCACACTGAATGAGGAGCAGTAGTCCAGTCATTTATTTGCTCTAGTATTCCATCATATGGATGTAACACCGCTTGTCTGTTCTGCTGTCGACAGACCTTTGGGTTGTTCCCTGCTTATGGCTGTGATGCAAACGTATCTTAAGCTCATTCATGCACCCGTCTTTCTTGCTATGTGTGCACACATACTCAGGAACAGAGTTGCTGGGTCTTAGGATATACACATGTTCAACATGGTAGATAAGGCTCAACATAAGTAATTTGTCTGTAAGTTGCATAAAGGATTTCCACAAAGGTATGCTTCAGTCAGCAGGTATGAGCTTCTCGTTCCTCACCCTCAGTACCTGCCGTTGAAGCTCTCCTTTGTTTGTTTGATTTTTTAAGTCAAATGTATTGAGGTATAATTTGTGTACAATAAAACTTAGTCTTTTTAGGTGTACTTTCAATGATTTTTATAAATGCATATGGTTTATATATACCACATCTGCACCACATCATGATACAGAATATTATCACTCCCCCAAATTTCCTCACACCCCTTTTTTGTCAGTCCTCTGCCTCCACTCCCAACCTCTGGCAGCCATTGATTGGGTCTCCAACCCTCCAAGTGTGCTTTGTCTAGAATGACATATAAATGACATTGATAACAGGAAGGCTTTCAAGCTTGCCTTCTTTCACCCTGAATAATGCATTTGAGGTCCACCCTTGCTGTTGCGTCCATCAGTAGTTTGTTTGTTCCTTTTATTTTGCTGAGTTTGTAGTTTGTTTACGCACTGATAACTTGATGGACATTTTGTTTGCTTCATATTTTTGGCTTTTGTGAATGAATCCACTATAAATTCGTGTACAAGCTTTTTCGTGGACATAGTTTTGATTTCTCTTGGGTAGTTGTCTCGGGGTGGAACAGGCAGGGTCATAAGCTACATGTCTGTCGTCTTGCTAACACCATCTTACCTTGATCAACATAGATTCCTGGTGAGTGTTTGTTCTCCAACTTTTTCCTTCTTCTTTAAGAAAGTTATTCAGGCAATTCTAGCTTCTTTGTCTTTCCATGTAGATATTAGGATAACCTTATTAATATCTACAAAAAAATTCATGTTGAAATTTAGATTGAGATTGTGTTTAAAGTATAGGTCAATTTTGGGGAAAATGGACATATCTGGCAATCCGTGAACATGATATATTTATTTATATCTTCTTTGATTTCTCTCACCAATGTTTTATAGTTTCCAACATAGAAATTTTGCACATTTTTATTACTTTTTCTTTTTTTTGGTGAGGAAGATTAGCCTTGAGCTAACACTCATTGCCAATCTTCCTCTTTTTGCTTCAGGAAGATTGTCCCTGAGCTAACATCTGTAACAGTCTTCTTCTATGTTGTATGTGGGATGTGCCACAGCGTGACTTGATGGGCGGTGTGTAGGTCCGTGCCTGGGATCTGAACCCACGAACCCCAGGCCACCAAAGCAGAGCACATGAACTTAACCTCTATGCTAGTGGGCTAGTCCTTGCACATTCTTTTCACAAGATTTATCCTTAAGTATTCTATAATTTTTGATACTACTGTAAATGGTGTTCTTTATCAATTGTCATTTTCAATTATTCATTGCTATTATGTAGAAATAGAATTGATTTTGTATATTAACCTTTGTTCTTTCAATTGCCCCACTTATTAGTTCTAGAAGCTTTATTACAGAATTTTCAGGACTTTCTAGATAAATAGCAATGTAATATGTTAATGGAGACTGTGTTATTTCTTCCTTTCCTGTCTGTATGCCTTGTACTTATTTTTATACCCTTGTTGCACTGTTTAGGAACTCCAGTTTGAAAATGACTGGAAGAGGTGAAATTAGAAATCCTCACTTTGTTCCTGATTTTAAAGAGAAAGCATGCAATCTTTCATCAAGTCTGACGTTAGCTGTAGGTTTCTGTAGTGTCCTTTAAAAGAATTCCTTTTAATTGTAGTTTGCTGAAAGTTTTTATCCTGAATGGAATTTGAATTTTGTCTGATGCTTTTCTGAATCTGTTGAGATGATATGTCTGTTGATATGGTGAGTTACGTAAATTCAATTTGAACACTGAACCAACCTTGTATTCTTAGGATAAATCCCACATGATCATGAGCTTTTATCTGTTGTATATATTTCCAGATTTGACTTGCTAATATTTTGTTGGGTATTTTTGCAGCTTTGTTCATGAGAGATATTGGTCTATAGTTTTCTTGCAATGGTTTTGTCTAATCTTGATGTCAAGATTATGCTGGCCTTAGACATGAACAGGGAAGAGCATTTCCCTCTGTCTTGTGGAAGACTTCATGCAGAATTGGCAGTATTTCTTCCTTAAATGTTTGGTGGAATTTGCTAGTGAAGCTATTTGGTCCTGGAGTTTTCTTTGGATTTTTAACTGCAAATTCAATTTCTTTGATGGACATGGGACTATTTAGCTTAACTATTTCTTCTTGAATGAGCTTTTGTAGTCAAGTCTTTTAAGGAATTTGTTCATTTCAACTAAGTTATTAAATTTATTAGCATCAAACTGTTGATATCATTCCCTTATACATTTTTTAAGACTGGTCAAGTGCAGTAGTGAGAAGGCCTTCTAATCTTTTACTGACTATAAGATCTGTAATAATTCCTTTATTCCTAATATTGGTATTTTGTGTCTTTTCTTGCTTTTTTATTTTCCTGATCAGGCTAGCAGTTTATCAATTTTATTGCTCTTCTCAAAGAAGCAGCTTTTGGTTTCATTGTGGTTTTTTTTTTTTTCCTAGTGTGTTTGTATTCACTATTTCATTGTTTTCTGCTGGTATTTTAAATTATTTCCTTGCTTTTACTCCTTTTGAGTTTAATTTCTTCTTTTCTAGTTTAAGGTGAAAATTTAGATAATTGATTTCAGAATTGTCTTCTTTGTGACTATAAGTATTTAATGATATAATTGTCCCTCTAAACACTGCGTTAGCTGTGTCACAGCTCTTTTGACCTATTGCCTTCTCATTTGCATTCCATTCAAAATATTTTCTAATTTCTCGTGTGACTTCTTCACGAATTATTTAGAAGTGGGTTGGTTAATTTCCAAATATGTGGGAGGGTTCCAGCTATCTTTTCATTATTAATGTTTAATTTAATTTCATTGTGATAAGAGAATTTACTGTATTAATTCAATTCCTTTAAATTGGTTGAGGTTTATTTTGTGGTGCAGAATGTGGTCTTTTTGGCATACATTCCATGTGTCCCTGAAAAGAATGTGTATTCTCTTATTGTGGGTGGTGTGTGGTATCAGGATCCATTAGGTCAAGTTGGTTGATAGGATTGTCAGACCTTTTATATCCTTATGATTTTCTGTCTGCTTGTTCAATCAATTACTGAGATGCTGAAGTCCAATGGTAAATGTGGGTTGGTCTGTTTCTCACTTCAGTTCTATGTATCGGTTTTTTGTTTCATGTGTTTGAACCTTTGTTGCTAGGTGCATACACATTTGGAATTGTTGTTTTGTTGGTGAATTAGCCCCTTTATCATTATGTAATATGCCTCTTTATCCATGATAATACGTATTGGTCTGAAATGTACTTTTTTGGATGTTAATGCAGCTATTCCAACTTTGATTAGTGTTTGTGTGGTATATTTTTCCATCTCTTTACTTTTAACCTATGTTTTATATTTAAAGTGGGATATCTGGTAGATAGCTTATCGTTGGGCCCTACTTTTTTTAATCTAATTTGAAAATCTCTGTCTTTTGATTTAGATATTTAGACACTTTACACTTAATATAATTATCGATATATTTCAATGTAAAATATCATCTTGCTGGTCATGTTCTATTTGTCCCATCTGTTCTTTTCCCCTTTTCCTTCTTCTTAGGTTTAGTCCTGTTAATGGTTCCATTTCATCTCCACTGTTGGCTCCGTAGTTATACATCTTTTCAAAGTTGATTGGCCTAGAGTTTACAGTATACACCTTTAACGTAACAGTGTAGCTCTGAGTGATACCATGTCCTTCACTACAGTGCAGGACTTTACAGCAGAGTGGTTCCATTTCCCCCACGTCCTTAGTGTTTTGTTGTCGCATTTTACTTTTACGTGTGTTACAAATCCCACAATGGATGGTTACTATTTTTGCGCTAGACGGTCAATTATCTTGCAATGCTTTTTCCATGTCTCTTCTCTTTAAAGCATTTCTAGAGCCCATTCTTTTCCTAGTGTAGAGCCAGGGTTCTCTAAGCTGTCATAGTCCTTGGCTTGAAGAAATTTTCTTAATATTTCTGGTGGTGCATGTCTGCTGTTAATCTCTTTCAGTTTTTGTTTATCTGAAAAAGTATTTATTTCACTTTCATTTTGAAAGATACTTCAAGTTTCACAGCATTGACAGCTTTTTCCCTTTGTATTTTAAACGTGCCGTTCTACTGTGTTTCGGATTGTATGATTTCGAATTCTAGCTCTGATGAAATTCTTATCTTTGTTTTTCTGTATGTAGCATGTCTTTTTTAATATGAATGCTTTGAAGATTTCCTCTTTTGGTTTTTGACAGTCACTGTTTTAGTATGAGGTGTCCAGGTCATTTTGTTTTGTAGGAGGGACATATTATGCTACTTGAGATGCTCTGAGCTTTTTGGATCTATGGTTTTATGTCTTTCGTTAAGTTTAGAAAACTTCTAGGCTATACCTCTTCAAATATTACTTCTGCCTTATTCTCTCCCTCTCCTCTCTTTGTGGGAGTCTACAGGCGTTAATGATGATTTTATTCTCCTAAGCTGTTTGATGTCTTGTTCTTTCTGCTCCCCCCCCCCGTCTTTCTCTTTGTGTTTTTTTGTTTTGTTTTGTTTTGTTTTGTTTTTGGAGGAAGATTAGCCCTCAGCTAACTACTGCCAGTCCTCCTCTTTTTGCTGAGGAAGCCTGGCTCTGAGCTAACATCCATGCCCATCTTCCTCTAGTTTATACGTGGGACGCCTACCACAGCATGGCTGCCAAGCAGTGCTATGTCCGCACCTGGGATCCGAACCAGCAAACCCCGGGCCGCCGAGAAGCGGAACGTGCGAACTTAACCGCTGCGCCACCGGGCCGGCCCCTCTCTTTGTGTTTTAATATGGGCAATTTCAACCTGCTTATCTTCAGATTCAATGATTCTGCACTTGGCTGTCTCAGTTCTGCTGATGAGTCCATTGAATTCATCTTTGGTACTGTATGGTATTGTATTTTGAGTTCTACACTCTCTGTTTGACTTTCTTTTCATTTCCATCTCTCTATTGAAATTCCTCATTTGTCCATATATGTAGTCTGTGTTTTGCATTTGATCCTTTAAAATATTAATTTTAGTTATTTTCTCTCTCTCTCTCTCACTCTCTCTCCTCCTCTCTCTCCCGCTCCCTCCCTCATTTATTCCATGAAGCCCCATATACCCCACTTAATCCAATGCTTCACTCCATCCACGGGTAATGCTTATCCTAAATTTAAAATTTTTCATTTTTGTGCCTTTATTTAGGGATTTACCACACACGTGTCCCCTCTAACCATTCTACCAGATCACTTAACCTTTCTTACTTATTTGCCACTTCTTTGACTCTTTTTGCTGCATTCTGGATACTTTCTTCAGATCTGCCTTCTGATCTTTCTAATTCTCTCTTCAGCTGTGTCTAATATGCTGTGTAACTTGTCCACTGAGTTTTTCATTTACACTACTTGATTTTTTGTTTCTAGCAGTTCTATTTGTTTCCCTCAGGTGTGTTTCTTTCTTTTATTCTAATAGACTCTCATTCTGTTCTCGTGGTTCCACGTCTCTCCTTTATTTCTTTACGTATATTACTTCTTTTCTTTCTTTCTTTTTTTCTCTTATAGTCACTATGCTATACATTACATCCTAAGGACTTATTCATTTTATAAGTAGGAGTTTGTACCTTTTGACCCCCTTCACCCATTTTGCGCATGCTCCACCCCCACTCCTGACAACTACCAATCTGTTCCCTGTGTCTGTGGGCTCATTGTTTATTAGATTACACATATAACAGATAATACAGTGTTTGTCTTTCTTGGTCTGACTTCTTTCACTAGTCATAGTTATTTGAAAGTTTCAGTCCATTGGCTCCAACATCTGGGTCATTTCTGAGTCCAGTTTTATTGATTGCTTTGTCTCTCGACAATTGATTGATTTTTTTCCCCTGCTTTTCTCATGTCTTCTAAGTTTTGTTTGAATGTCAGGTATCATGGACTAACTGAAACGGACGTGAACAGTGTTTCCTCCAGGAAATGGTTGTGTCTCTTCTGTCAGGTCATCAGTTTATGGCAGAAGTTTTGAATTAACCTGGTCAGATGTTGACCTTGGTTTGAATTTTATTGTTATTGTGATGACCTTCAGGGTACCAAAGAATTCTGATTCCTCCTGTGGTGAGCAGCAGCTTGTGCTTAGGGCCGGAGCTGGGGGTGCTGTGTTTTAGCTCCTCCCTAACTTTTCAGCTGCCCTGTGTGCCCGGCACACAGAGGGGACCTCAACACCCATCTGCCTTTCTCGGGTAGAGACTGATGCTGCTGAAGCAGCTGTGCTGGCCAGGTGAGTTGGGAGGCAGAAGGGGTCTCGAGCTGTCCCATAGTCAGACTTGAGCAGGCCCTGTGTGCCTGGGACCTGGAGGGCAAGGCTTTCTCACTTCCTGCTGCTTCTAGCTGGGACGGCTGGACTTTACCCTCTATTTGTGGTGGGATTGTGTGAGAATTTCCTGCCCTCCCTGTTATAGTAATCCTTTAAGATACTATGTGTGACGCAGAGCCCAGGACTGTTTCCCATCCCCTACTCAGTGGGAGGGAACTTTTTCCTCTTCCCTTCCCCATCCACAGTGTGGGTCTCCGATGGCCGATGTGAGGACAGCACCTCCTCACACCCTCCGCTCACCAGTGATTCCCCCACCATCAGCTGAGCCATGAGGAAGCCGGCTGCTTGAGGAGGGGCTGCTGAGCTTACGATTTGTATACACCTTCAGGGAAAGAATTTTGGAAATAAAGGAAGATAAAGTCGATGGACAAGCTGCATTGGGAAAGCACGATTTATTTGGCTCACATAGGGTTTTGTTTCCTGCTGGAGACAGAGAAGGACCCTGGGAACCAGGGCTTCCCTGAGGGGATGGGGAGGTTCACGGAGGAATCCAGATCATCTGGCCACGTGCCCACCTGAGTTTACAGGGTTCAGCAGATACTTTGCATCTGCCACGTGCAGAAGCTGGAGGCCCACTCTGTCTGGGAAGGGTACAGGTGTGGACCTGTGTGCACTGAGAGCAGCTGAGAAAGGGACTCAGGGTCAGCAGCAGCAAGGGGTGCAAGAGGGGACAGGTCTGCAGACCAGGGTGGGGCAGGAGGGCTGGCAGCACCTGGAGGACTGGCAGGAGGGGGCCACGCAGACAGCAGGCCTGCAGCTCACAGGCACACACACAAAGGACTGGCAGGAGGGGGCCACACAGACAGTGGGCCTGCAGCTCACAGGTGTGCACACAGCCGGCTGGCAGCTCACGGGTGTGCACACGGCAGACTGGCAGCTCACGGGCACACACACAGCTGGTTTGCAGCTCACAGGTGTGCACACAGCAGGCTGGCAGCTCACAAGTGAGCACACGGCAGGCTGGCAGCTCACAGGCACACAGCAGGATGCCTGGCAGGGCCTGGACGAGCAGCAGGCAGCCTGGCAGCCTGAGGAGCAGCTGGTGTGGCACATGGTGGCGTGAGGCTGTGCTGGTTTTGGGGTGGAGGCGGTGGTGTCTGCAGACTCCTTCCCGGGGCGGCCTTTATACCCGACAGTGGGCGTTCCAACAACACGGAAGCACACTGTTGACTTCCTCCTGGCTGTTTCCACCACGGTCCACAGCAGCTTCCTGTCTGGGGACGCACTCCTCTGTGTTATGCTCCACCGTAAATCAGTTTGGCTTCAGGCCGATTCCTCTCTCTGTGAACAGGGCGTCTGGGTTTGACCCCACGTGGGGTTTCTCCAGGCCATCACTGTGCACGCAGCCTCCACTCGGAGGACTGTGTCTTTTCAATCCTGTTTGTCTTGTGCCATCAGTGGAGACCAGGAGGCAATCATGTATTTTGAGATTTTATTCTGTGCAGGAACACGTTAAAGCAGGGCTCACCAACTGAAGTCTGAGGGACGCAGCTGGCCTGCTGCCCATTTGTAATAAAGTTTTATTGGACACAGGCATGTACATGTCGTCCGGGGCGGCTTTTGCACGGCAACGCTGAGCAGTGATGGGAGAGACCATGCAACCGCAAGGCCTGAAATATTTACACGTGCTCTTCACTGAGCGTTTGCCACCTCCTGCCTCATGGTCATCTATACAAGAATTGATTTGTTCATGCAACAATTATATCCTGTGTGCTGGCCATAGAGAT
>NW_025802133.1:14614-23995 GCF_021613505.1 Equus quagga | reverse complement strand
ACGGGGGGCAGGGGCTGGGCTGGCAGCACGAGGGGGCTGGGCAGGGGCCGGCCCCAGAGCAGACCGGTGTGCAGGAGACGGGAACACAGCAGGCCTGCTGGCAGGGGGAGGAGGCACAGCATGAGGGCTGGCAGCTAGACTGCTGGCAACATGAGGAGTCTGAGCAGAGGGAGGGCCCAGAGCAGACAGGCACACAGCACACGGGCTTGCAGCAGATGGGGGTGCAGCAGACGGGCACGCAGCAGGCCTGCTGGCAGGGGGAGGAGGCGCAGCAGGAGGGCCGGCGGCTAGACTGCTGGCAACACGAGGAGTCTGAGCAGAGGGAGGGCCCAGAGCAGACAGGCACACAGCACACGGGCTTGCAGCAGACGGGGGTGCAGCAGACGGGCACGCAGCAGGCCTGCTGGCAGGGGAAGGAGGCGCAGCATGAGGGCTGGCAGCTAGACTGCTGGCAGCACGAGGGCGTGCAGGAGCTGGTGCAGGCTGCCTGGCAGGGGCTGCACACACAGCTGGCGGGGGTGCAGACGAGGCTCAGGCAGGGGGGTGGGGCGCAGCAGCTGGGGGCACAGCAGGGGGGCTCGCAGCAGCTCTCTGGGCCGTCGTCCACCTGCCAGGAGGAGTCAGGGCAGGAGTCCCAGGCACCGGGCTGGCAGACCCGGCTGCCATAGCTGAGGTCGCTGGAGCAGACGGACAGGGTGGAGGCGGCCATGGTGGGGCGGTGGAGCTGGAGGAGGGTGGAGTGTGTGTGTGAGTGTGCATGGTGCCAGGGGCAGTGGCTTTTATACCCCTCTGGGGTGTGTGTTGTCCCAGCAGGAGGCCGCATACCCTCCCTTCCTTGTTGGTGTTTTGCACTGTGAGGACCTTCATTATGGCCGGTCCACTGCCATGAAATGTCCTGCCTCCACTCGTAAAACGTGGACCATGCTGGTCAGGGCTGCTGTCCCAGTCCTGAGTCTGCCCTGCAGGGACACCTGCCAGAAGGAGCAGCCTCCCTGTGGCTGACCCTCCAGCTTCCACAGGGCGGGTCATATGTCAGGACGCCTGGTGACAGTGGCTTTGGGCCCATGGGGACGCATTCTGTGTGGGTCCAGGCTCTGTGTGCAGGCTCCGACCTGGGCCGGCAGGCCAGACCTGTGACTGGGGGACAAGTGGCCGAGGTGCCTGTTTTGGGGACAAGACAGTGTGAGGACGGCCCTTCCTGGGTGGGCTCTGTGAACTTGATGGTCCCGATGTTGGCCCAGGGCAGCGAGGAGGATGTGGCCCAAGGACTGGTGAGGGCCTCCACTCCTTGAGAAGGAGATGGAACATTCCAGCAAGGCCGGCGCTCCCTTGTTCTTAGGAGGATCAGATTCAGGGACTGACCTTTGGGTCCTAAATCGCATCCCCAGAGCCCATGGTTAGTTGTCCTGAGGGAGGCAGGTCTGGGGTCGGGGCCCGAGGGTCAGGGCGGGATTTAATCTGGAGGAGGAGGCAGGGCACGAGGCTGGTGTGGAGAAGCTGGAGGACAATCCATCATCAACGTGATTTCAAATGAAACCCAAAGGGAATCTCTTTGGTACATAAATTGGGACTATTGAACTGTCAGAAAATAGTGGTGTGCATTATGGATGAAAGGTCATATGAAAATTAAACAGTTCTTACAACTAAAACAGGGTGAGATACAAGGTATTCAATATGAAATTCAAAACACTCAAATTTCCAAGAAGCGTATGAAATGCTAGTTGATCTCATTAACAATTAAATTTCTCAGATTACAACATAAATGTCCCACCTGTACGATCACCCAAGATTTAGGATCTTAGGGCTGTTGGGCATGGGGGCCTCACTCTTAGAAACCTTTAGCAGCTATGATTTTTTAAAATTGTGATAACACTTAATATAAAATTTGCCTTTTTATCCATTTTAAATTGTACAATTTAGTGGCATTTAGTACAGTCACAATATTGTGCAACCATGAGCACTACCTAGTTCCAGAACATTCTCATCACTCCAAAAGGAAATCCTATGCTGTTAAGTAGCCCCTCTCCAGCTCCTGTCAATCACTGCCCTGGTTTCTGTCTCTATGGATTTGCCTATTCCGCATATTTCATATGAAAGGAATCATACAATATGTGGCCTTTGTCTCGGACTGTTTTCACTTAGCATGATGTTTTCCATATTTCCAGATACATTGTAGCATGTATCAGTGCTCCATTCCTCTTTATGGCTGAATACTATTCCACCGTATGCATGTACCACATTTTATTCATCCAATCAGCAGTTGATGGACATTTGGGTTATTTCCACCTTCTGGCTAATGTAAATAATGCTGCTATGACATTTTTTGTTCAAGTTTTTGCTTGAACACTTCTGTTTGAGTCTCTTGGGGTATCTACCTAGGAGCTGAATTGCTGGCTCAATTGGTAACTCTGTGTTTAACTTGTGAGGACCCGCCAGATTGTTTTCCACAGCAGTGGCACCATTTTACATTCCTAGCAGCAGTGTATCAGGGTTTCTGTTTCTCCACGTGCTTGCTGACATTTGTTATCTTTTTCTTTTTTTTTTTAAATTCTAACCACCCTATTGGGTGTGACGTGGTGTCTCACTGTGCCTTTGATTTGCATTTCCCCAATGACCAATGATAGTGGGCTTCCTTTCATGTGCATGTTGGCCATTTGCTTATCTTCTTTGGAGAAATGTCTATCAAAGTGCTTCATCCATTTTTAATTGGCTTGTTTGTCTTTTTGTGTTGATTGTAGGAGTTCTTTATGTATTCTGAATACAAAACCCTTACAGAATTATGATTTGCACATATTTTCTCCCATTCTGTGAGCTGTCTTTTTACTCTCTTGATGGTGTCCTTTGATACACTCTGATAATTTTGATGAAGTCCAGTTTATCTGTAGTTTCTTTTGTTTCTTGTGCTTTTGGTGTCATATAGAAGAAACCATTGCCAAGTCTAAGGGCATGCAGGCTTCTTCAAGAGTTTTATAGCTTTGGCTCTTGTTTTTAGGTACTTGATCCATTTTGAGTTAATTCTTGTATATGGCATGAGATAAGGTTCAGCTTCATTCTTTTGCATGTGGAGATCCAGTTGTCCCAGAACCATTTGTTGAAGAGACTATTCTTCCCCCATTGAATGGTCTTGACTCTCTTGTTAAAAATCAGTTGACCATCGATGTATGGGTTTGTTTCTGGACTCTCAATTTTATTCCATTGATCTGTATGTGTATCCTTATGCCAGTGCCACTGTTTCGATTACTGTAGCTTTGTAGTAAGTTTATTTCTTCATTGTTAAGTTGGATGTCTTTTATTTCTTTTTCTTGCCCAGCTGCTCTGTCTAGAACTTCCAGTACAATGTTGAATACAAGTGATGAAAGTGGTCACCTTTGTCTTGTTCCTGATCTTAGGGGGAGAGCTTTCAGTCTCTCACCATTGAGCATGACGTTAGCTGTGGGATTTTCATGATGTCCTCTAGTATGTTGAGGAAGTTCCCTCTATTTAAAGTTTATTGAGTGTTTTTATCATGAATGAGTGTTGGCTTTTTTCTGCATCAATTGAGGTGATCACAGGACTTCCCCTCTTCGTTCTATTACTGTGGTGCATTATACTGATTAGTTTTCATGTATTGAATCTCACTTGCTTTCTTGGGAGACATCCCACTTGGTTTTGGTGGAAAATCCTTTTGCTATGCTGCTGCATTTCGTTTGATTGTAATTTGTTGAGGATTTTTAAAATCTTTATCTATAAGGAGCATTGGTCTATAGTTTTTCATTTGTTTACCTTGTCTGACATTGATATCAGGGGAATGCTGACTTCATAGCATGAGTTAGAAAATGTTCCTCATCTTCAGTTTTTTGGAAGAGTTTGAGAAGATTGGTGTTAATTGTTCTCTAAATGTTTAGTAGAATTCATCATTGAAGCCATCTGGTCCTGGGCTTTTCTTTTTGGGGAGGTTTTTGATGACTGATGTCATCTTGTTACTTGTTTTAAGTCTGGTCAGTTTTTGTATTTATTCTTGAGTCAGTTCACTCACTTTAGATCAAAATATACAAATAGATAGAAAGTAAAAGGATGGGAAGAGGTATTTCATGGATATAGTAACCAAAAGAGAGCTAGGTGACTATAATAACATCAGACGAAACAGACTTTGAGGCAAAAAATTGTAAGAGACAAATAAGGACATTAAATATTGATGAAAGGGTCAATATATCAATAAGATATGATAATTTTAAACATATATGCACCTATCAACTGACCTCCAAAGTATAAGAAGAAAAAATAGGCAGAGTTGAAGACAGAAATAGACAGTTGTAGTTCCATAGTAATAGTTGGGAACTTCAGTAAATCATTTCCATTAATAAAAAATGAAACAAAAGAACACCTACATTTAGATGAATAATGAAATGGAGGACTTGAAGAACACTATAAACCAGCTGGACATACACACAACGTTCAACTCAACAACAGCAAAATACACATTGTCTCAAGTGCACATGGGATATTCTCCAGATTAGACCACATGTTAGGCCACAAAATAAATCTCAATAAATTTTAAAAGATTGAAATCACACAAAGTGTCTTCTCTGACCACAATGAAAGGAAACTAGAAATCAGTAACAAGGAAAACTGGAAAATTTTCAAATATATGGAAATTCAACAACATGTCCTTAAACAACCAATGGATCAAAGAAGAAATCTCAAAGGAAATTAGAAAATCATTTCAGATGAATGAAAATGAAAACACAGCAAACCAATACTTATGGGGCACAGCAAATTCAGTGCTCTGAAGGAAATGTATAGCTGTCAACACTTGCATTAAAAAAGAAGAAAGATTTCAAATCAATAACCTAACTTTATATGTTAAGGAACTAGAGAAGAAGAGCAGACTAAACCCAAAGCTAGCAGGAGGGAGGAAATGAAGATGAGAGCGTAGGTTAATGAAATAGCGATTGGAAAAACAATAGAATCAAGGAAACCAAAAGTTGGTTCTTTGAAAAGAGCAAGACTAAGAGAGCAGGCTCAAAAATTACTAAACTCAGAAATAAAAATGGGGACATCACTGTTCAAATTAAGGATTATTTGAGAGTATTTTGAACAACTGTACACCAAAAAGATAGATAACCTAGATGTAATGGGAAAATCCTTACAAACATACACACTACCAAAGCCGACACCTTGACTGGTGTTGTTTTCATACGGCTTCAGGTTGCTCCTCAGTGCCCTTTTATATCCACCTGAATGATCATTCCTCATTGGGCAGGTTTACTGCAATGAACTCTTTCAACTCATATTTCCCTGGAAATGTCTTAATTTCTCCTTCATTTTTGAAGGGTACTTTTGCTGGATATAAACTTCTTGCTTGACAGTTTTTTCTCCCAGCATTTTAAACATGTCATCCCACTGCCTTCCACCCTCATGGTTTCTGATGAGATATTGGCTGTTAATCTTCTCTTCTGCGGCATTTAAGATTCTCTCTCTGTCTTCACGTTTGGATAATTTGATTGAATGTGTCTCAGTGTGAATTTCTTTGAGTTTATTCTACTTGGAGTTCATTGAGATATTTGGATGTGTAGATTCACATGTTTCCTCAAATTTGGGAAATTTTCAGCTCTCTTCTCTCTCTCCTTTTTCTGGGACTCCTCTTCCGTGTATGTTGGTCTGCTTGATGTGGTCCCACAGGTCTCTTATGCTCTGTTCATTTATCCTCACTCTTTTTTTTCCAACCACTCCTCAGACTGGAGTGTATCAGGTGACCTAACTTCAAGTTCACTAATTCTTTCTCCTGCCTGCTCAAATGTGCTACTGAGCCCCTCTAGTGGAGTTTTCCTTTCAGTTATTGTGTGCTTCAACTCCAGAATTTCTATTTGGTTCCTTTTGATATTTCTCTCTCTCCTTTTTTTTTAAACATGAGTTTCTTTTCTTTTTTTAAGATTGGCACCTGAGCTAACATCTGTTGCCAATCTTTCTTTTTTTGTTGTTCTTCCTCTTCTCCCCAAAGCGCCCCCAGGACATAGTTGTGTATTCTAGTTACAGGTCCTTCTAGTTCTGCTGTGTGGAATGCCACCTCAGCATGGCCTGATGAGCGGTGCTAGGTCCATGCCCAGGATCCAAACTGACGAAACCCTGGGCAGCCGAAGTGCAGTGCATGAACTTAACCACTCGGCCATGGGGCCAGCCCCGATATTTCTTTTTATTGATAATCTCTCTTTGGTGAGACATCAGTCTCTTAGTTTCTCTTAGTTCTTTGTTCACAGTTTCCTTGAACTCCTAGAGTATATTAAGAGAGTTGATTTATAGGCTTTGTCTAATAAGTTCAATGTCTGGCTTCTTCAGGGATAATTTTCTATTAATTGCTTTTTTCCCTGTGAATAGGCTATACTTTCTTTCTTCTTTGTGTGCCTCATAATTTTTGTTGAAAACTTGATATTTTGAATACTATAATGTGATAACCTTGGCTATCAGATTCTCCTCCCTCTAGAGCTTGCTGTTGCTGACTGTTTGTGGTTTGTAGTTGTGTTTTTGCGTAGTGACTTTTCTGAACTCTCTTTATGATGACTGCACTCTTTGTCATGTGTGGTCACTGTTCCATTAGCTTAGTGGCAGATGGTGATTCAACAGAGAGTTTCTTAAACACCTTGGGCCAGCATATATCTTCCCCAGTCATTGTAGCTGGGCTCTGTTTGTGTGTTGGGGCCCACCTTCCACCCTCAGCTGTGCAGTTTACAACTCTGCCTTCACCTTTATTTCCTGCTTGCTCAGACCTGGAAACACAGCCAGAGGTGAGCACCGAGGGCCTTCTCAGGTTCTTTCTGAGTGTGTACCCCCTCGTGTGTATCTATGGGGACCCTTAGACTTCTAGGAATCTGTGGAAGTTTTGAAAGCCCTATTCCTCAAAGC
The DNA here is from genome assembly GCF_021613505.1 of Equus quagga. Classification (NCBI taxonomy): domain Eukaryota; kingdom Metazoa; phylum Chordata; class Mammalia; order Perissodactyla; family Equidae; genus Equus; species Equus quagga. Next base: position 17,116 of record NW_025802133.1, on the reverse strand, counting down.
ATCTCATTCGCCTGCCTTTCATCCTAGACTTTTTAGGGTGTCTTCTGTTTGCTGTAACTTGTGCCTTTCCCAGGCACAGTGACTGACCCATTTGACAAACATTCTCCACATAGCTGCTTCCCCACCTTTGGAGAGTTCTGAGTTAGGAGAAGTAAAGGCAAGCCCTTTATGTGGGTCCTTGAAGAAGCCACCAGGGAGGTTAAACAGACAGCCACACTTCTTTCAGAACAGGGTCCACACTGCTCCCTCCAGCACCAGGACCTCACTGGGACCCAGGCTGCTGGGGACAGGAAAGGGGTAAGGTCACCATAATGGCACAAAGCTCTTCCTTCTGCTGCAATGGCCTTTTTTCTTCATGAAGCATTCCCTTGGTTGTTGTAAACCTTTGATCATTTTCCAGAGTTCACATAAAGTTGATTCTGATGGTGTTGCTAGTTTCTCAGTGTTTCTATGGGGGGTGGGCCCTTAGAGTTCCCTATTCCTTATCTTTTCACACATCACTCTTAGCAGACACAATTTTTTTTCTTTTTGTTTGCTGAGGAAGATTCTCCCTGAGTTAACATCCATTGCCAATTCTCCTCTTTTTTTGCTTGAGAAAGATTAGCCCTGAGGAGGCACTATTTTGAAAACTCCTTTTGAGGGCATCTGTCAGTATCTCCCAGAATTTAAAATCAGCAAACACTCCGACCTGGAAATCCCAACTCTAGGAATTGAGGCACCGTGAAAACGTACACTTGTGCACACAAGTATATGGTGAGGACCCTCACAGTGGTGTTTGTCATAATCAAAACTAGAGAAACTTGAAATGCCCATCTACTTGGTTCTGCATAAATCAGTAATGCTCTGTCCATGATTTGGGATGCTATGCTCCTGGGCAAAAGAAACCACCATGAGATATTTTTCCTCATCAAATTGGCAAAGATAGAAAAATGTGAGCCCCTATGTTGCAAGTCTATGCTGTTATTAAGAAATAAAAATCCAGAGCCTCTTGTGTGCCACACACCAGTGTCTGTGCCCTTTGCCCTACAGTTCCAGTTCTCGGAGTCTATTCTCAGACGCACTCAGTTGTGTGTGAAACTGCACCTAGCTACACCTTGGCCCATGTTCTGGATACCTTCTCTCACTGTCCTGGGCTTTCTCCACCATCCCCGCTCGAGATCTCCCCTTTCCCACCTGCTCTCCATCAACCTAGCCCAGCAGGCGGAAGTCAGGCTGCATCTTGTTCTCTCTCCGCTGCATCCCAGCAGCTGGCACAGTCCTGGAGTACGGGGCAACCCAGGGCCTCTGTCTGTGTGCGGGAGCCCAGGATGCCCAGCCATCAGAGAGTGCTGTGTGGGCGCTGGGCCAGGGACTGCCAAAGTCTTCCTCGTCCCCATCTCCCAGCTCAACTGCGGTCCAGGATGTCCCCCAGGAAGGAGCTGCTTCTACCCACAGTGAGTTGAGGGGCCTCTGGTCAGAGCCCAGGTGGTGCCCATTGGACCTGCCCAAGAGCAGAGCTTCTGGAACCCCACAGGACCTGGGACAATGGCCAGACAGCAGAATGATGCCATGAGGTAGACATGAGACTCCAGGTGTCACGTGATAGAGCCCCCAGGCACCCGCAGATGGTGCTATAGAGAGAGTCTGAGGGACCCAGGCCTCACTACGGCCCCCTCTCACCCCAGGTGTGTGCACAGTCAGCACAAAGGGCCAGTGAGGGGAGCAGAGTTTTTATTGGTGCTCAGAGGTCAAGAGAGACATTGCTCGGTGCAGGACCAGGGTCAGGAAGGGCCCAGCCCTGACCAGAGGAGGGATGTGGCTTGGAGCAAGGAAGCACAGTGTAGAGTGGCCAGGGTGCCCATGGATCAAGGTCAGGAGAGGAGCTCCATGAGCATTTTAGGCCCCACACCTGGGCTGGACTGGGGCAGGCGGGGCTGGTCTTTCCTCTGTGCTGAGAGACACCTGGGTGGGGTGGGCCAAGGAGGCTGGGAGATCAGGGGCTTCCAGGGGCTGGAGGGGAGGAGGATCCCTGGAGCCTGGCTAGCCCAGGGGATGTGCCCGGTCAGCAGCAGGTTTTCTGGGCTGGGGTGGTGCCGCAGCGGGCCACGTGGGAGCACGCGGGGCGACAGAGCAAGGACACGCAGGAGGCCGGGCGGCAGCAGCTGGGCTGGCAGGAGGTGGGGCCACAGCAGGAGGGGACCGGCACACAGCAGGCGGGCCTGCCCACGGGGCGGCAGATGAGGGACACGCAGGAGGAGGGTCTGCAGCAGGATGGGGGGCAGAGGGTGGCCTTGGAGCAAATGAGTGTGCGGCAGACGGGCACGCAGCAGGCCTGCTGGCAGGGGGAGGAGGCGCAGAGGGAGGGCTGGCAGCTAGACTGCTGGCAGCACGAGGTGTCTGAGCAGGGGGAGGCCCCAGAGCAGATGGGCACACAGCACACTGGCTTGCAGCAGACGGGTGTGCAGGAGACAGGAATGCAGCAGGCCTGCTGGCAGGGGGAGGAGGCACAGCAGGAGGGCTGGC
>NW_025802133.1:0-14604 GCF_021613505.1 Equus quagga | reverse complement strand
CAGCAGGAGGGCTGGCAGCTAGACTGCTGGCAGCATGAGGAGTCTGAGCAGGGGGAGGCCCCAGAGCAGACAGAGACACAGCACACGGGCTTGCAGCAGACGGGGGTGCAGGAGACAGGCACGCAGCAGCATGGGGGCTTGCAGCAGCTGGAGGTACAGCACGGGGGCTCGCAGCAGCTCTCCTGGCCATTGTCCACCAGCCAGGAGGAGCCGGGGCAAGCACTGGGTGAGCAGACCCGGCTGCCACAGTTCAGGTCGCTGGAGCAGACGGACAGAGTGGAGGCGGCAATAACGCAAGTCCTGGAGCAGCAGGTGTCGGCCATGTTGGGCTTCTGTGTCGGGAGGTGAGCGGGTGGAGAGTGAGTAGTGGGGAGTGAGTGAAGTGCTCTGGGCATTGGTGCTTTTATCTCCCTCCCTGGGGTGCAGGGCCTCACCTGATCTCGACAAGCCTTCCCTTTCCTTGTTGTTGCTCAGAGTGTGTTATTTGCTGAGAGGTGTTTGTAATCTAGTCCCCAAGACTTCTGAGTGTGTCTGGTGGGCTGATCACTGGAGGTGCGTTTGTGTCCTGAAAACAAGTGCTGAGATGCAGCGTTTCTGTTGGCGAATGGCTCCTGACTTGGGTGTGTCTGTAAAACCTTGGCTCCTCTTTCCATCTCTTTGCTTGTGTATCTTTGGGATGAATTCTAGTCCCAGGATGTTTTGTACCTGCAGATGCTGCACCCGTGTTCCTGACCCTCTTCCACTGAACAACGGGTGTCTTGACCTGAAGGGGTGCCCCGTCTCGCCTGCTCTGTCTGCAAACCTGGTGGGGTGTCCACGGCTCTCCTCTGTGCACACGACTCCCAATGTCCATCTCAGATGCTGTTCTTAGTTCTCCTATGTATCGCACAATTACCAAATCGTGTATATTCTTTTATTTCTTGAGTTTTCAGTTTCAGGTGTGATCTAATTTCCTGTTGTGGAAGAAAGCGCTTTCTCTTGTTTTCCACCAGCCCCATGAGAAGTTCCTCCTTCCTACCCCAATATTTGGTTATATCAGTGTTCAAAGTCTGTACTATTTTAACTGAGTGAGTGTTGTTCATAGTCTGCGTAGTGGAACCAGAGTTAATTTCCTTACTTGTACATGTTTTGTCTTTGCTTGTGTTTTTCTTAGAGTTAACAATTGCTTCTTTTGTTTGTTTGCTTATTTTTCTGTGTAGCTATCATTAGATTATCCCCAAGCTCTCTGACTAATTCATCCTCAAGCTCTGCTCAAGATGTTCAAACATATCAGGTAATCTGTCAGCTTCATTTATTTTTTAGAAACATTCTCCTAGAGCCCTCTTTATTTATGGTCCAGCCTTTGTTGGTCATTCCCTCAGCCTGAGGCACAGGTGTCATCCAGGGATCTCCCTTCACTATTATCTTTGGATTTCCCTCCATCTCTCTCCTATCATGGATCTCTTATTTCCTGAATGCCGTGTTGTTTTCTTTCTGGGTTTATGCCCTTATTTTGGTGGAGTACATTCTCCAGTAGCTTTCTGAAAATGGATGCATAGGAGATAAATTTTAGCATAACTGAAAATGCCTTTATTCTGCCCTATACCAAGTTGATAGTTTACCTGGGTATAGTCTCCTGGATTGGAAAAGTTTCCCCTTAGAATATTTAGTTGGAGAAATAGAACATTTCCAGAATTCTAAATGTTCTCTCGTGCTGTTTCTCAGTTAACCCAGCCCATCCCCCCCCCCCCCCCCCCCGCCCCAGGAGTCGTGGCTATTCTTCCTTCTCTCTCCATTGATTAGTTTTGCCTATTCCAACTACTCTTTTGTTGATGGCTCCATTTGCTCAACAAAATGTCTGTGATAAGCACCCATGTTGCTACATGCATCATAGTTCATTCTTTTTTGCTGTACTGTACATCATTGCATCAAAGCATACCATACATTATTTGTCCAGTCTCTTTCCCAATGACACAGATTTAGATTATTTCCAGATTTTGGCTAATATTAATGCTGCTATAAAAATTCTTGTACATTTTGTTTTTGGTGAATATATTTACTAATTTCTTTTCAGTGTACATCCAACAGTGGAATTGCTGGGTCATATGTTAGCCATACATTTAGTTTAGCGTATCTTGCCCAACAACTTTCTAAAGAAACTTATATTCCTACTAGTCAACTTTATGAATTCCAACCACTCTATGTCCTTTATAAAATGAGGTGTTCTCAGTCTTTTAAAATTTTATCCATTTTGGAAAGCGCATAGTGATACCATATCATTGTATTAATTTGCATTCCCTGATGAGTAAATCTACTCATTCAACATCTGGATATCTTTTCTTGTGAGGTTTCTGTTCATGTCATTTGCTTTTACTTTTAATTGAGATTTTTGTATCTTATTGATTTGTAGAAATTTATTATATATTTTGAATATGAGTTATTTGTTGTATATATGTGTAGTGATGTGCTGGTAAATGTTTAATAACTGGCTGCCTGTAAAACAAAAACAAACCAGCCCTGATTTGTTGTGTTTGCCAGTTTTCATGGTGTAAACACTTTCACCATAGCTACCAAGGTGACATCACTGAACACTGAGCTGGGGAGAGGTCACGGTCAGCTCTCGAGAGCTCCTGCGGGTTGGCTCAGGTTGCCCCCAGATATGTGCATTGCAAATTACTCATCCAAGTCTGGGGTCCTGTTTTGCATCCTCTCGATGGGGTCCTTTTTAAAAAATGAGCTTTTTTGAGGTATGATTTACATATTTTAAAATGTACCCATTTAAAGTTTCCATTTGCTGAGTTTTGGGAAGTGTGTACACCTGTGTGACCACTACCACAAGAAACATAGAGAACTTTTCCATCATCCCAAAAGTTTCCTGTGTGTTCTTTCACGGTCAGTCCCAGCCCCTCCTGACCCTGGTCCCAGGAAACTACAGCTCTCCTCCATATCTACATCAGATTTGTCTTTCTAGAGTTTCATATAAATCGAATTATGTAGTATGGACTTTTCTGGTGTGGTTTCTGCCCCTCAGCACATTGAGATATGTCAGTATATGTGTGGTTGCAGGTGTCAGTGGGGGGTTCCTTTTTGTGAGCTGAATTCCACTGCGTGGATGTAACACTTGTTTATGCATTCAGCTGTTGAATGGATAACATGCATGGCTAGTATGAGAAAAGCTTCTCTGAACATTGTGAACAATTCTTCGTGTGGCCCTGTGTTTTCACTTCTTTTGGGGAAATAGCCAGGAGCAGAATGTTTGGGTCACGTGATAGGTGTGTGGTTTACGTTTAAGAGACCGCCAAACTGTTTTCGAAGCAATTGTACCATTTTACATTCCTGCCAGCAAATGTATGAGAGTTCCAGCCCCTCACATCCTTGTTGACCCTGGGTGTTGTTAGTCTTTTTAATTTGAGTCATTCTTATGGGTGCATGGTCATAGTCATGGTGTCTTTTAATGAATCGATGTTCTTAACTTTAACAAAGTCCAATTTATTGATTCTTTTCTTTAACGATTAGTGTTTCCTATGTCCTATTTCCAAAGTTGTTGCCCACCACAGCATTGTGAAGACGTCCTCCTCTGTATTATTCTAGATCTTCACTATTTTACCTTTCACATTTAATTCTATGGTCCACCTCCAATTAATTTTTGTGTTCAGTGTGAGGTAGAAGTCAAAGTTTATTTCGTTCCATGCAGATATCCAATTGCCCAGCACCATTGCTACCCTCTGATTCTCAGGGGCCCCCTGATGGTGAATCAAGTGACAATGCAGGTGGGGTCATTACTGGGCTCCTTTGGGTGCCATTGTTCTATCTGTCTCTCTTTGTAGCGATATCTGGATCTGGTACTTATTGCGACAGAAAATACTCCCTTTTCTTTTCACGTTCTTCTGGGATCGCTGACCTATCCAAGTTTTATCCCTCGTCTTGCATTGATTCCAGTCAGGACATTTTCCTAGAAAATTATCCTCTTCATCTAACAGTCTCAATTGCATTGACTTATAGATATATATTTTTCTCATAATTTAAAATTTTCTCCATCTTCAGTCGTGTGCCTGTTTTCGTATTTAATATTTTTTCTACCTCTTTGAGATTTGCCATTATTTTAATTCTTGTATAGACCTTTTAAAAAACAAATGTTTCATTTGATTGATTGTATCTACTATTTCTTTGTTTTTAATTCACTAATTTCATTAAGTTATTTCTTTTACTTTCTTTTGGAAGTTTTTCTGAATTCTGAAGTGAAGTCTTATTTATTCTCAATCTTGCTTAGTTTCTGCTGTTTGTCTTTAAGGATTTAGTCTATTCCCTGAACACGGATCTCTCAAGCCCTCACCTCCTCCCACGCAGGACCTCCTCCCTTCATCTCCTGAGTTTGCCATTGGGTTTCCGTTTTCTGTTCAATCTGAAAGAGCACCTTTAAATTTTCCAAAGGAGCCTTCCTTTTTATAGTTATAAGTTTATCTCATTGCATGTGGCTCAAGAATGTGGTCTATGCCACTTCTTGTTACCTGCCCGGATAGTTTTTTATTATAAAATATTTCAGATAGTATAGAAAATAATATAATAAGCGCCCATGTATCTACGAATCAGTGTAAACAAATCTTGACGTTTTACCATATTTACATTTGCCGTATTTACAGAGCAATACAGATGCGCGCCCTCCTGTTGCATCCCTGCCCTCTGCCTCAGGGGCACTGTTCTGAGGCTGGTGTCCGTCAGTCCCGCATATGACTTTGTAGTTTTTATAGAGGTGTTACAGCCATGGAGACAAAGTATTGCTTTGTGTTTTTGACCCTTAAATATGTATTATTCTGTTTGTATCAATCTGTGGCATGAATTTTTTTTTTTACTTAATGTTATGTTTTTGCGATTCACCCAGATCGATGTGTTTCCCGGCTCAGTCATTTTAACTGCTGTGTACTCTTCCTCTGGGTGTGTACACTATGGTTTAACTGTCCATTCTCCTCTTGAAGGGCATTTAGATTATTGTTCTATTTAGATTTTTCAAACAGTGCTGTGAGATGCTCTGTGTGAGTCTCTCGTGCACACGTGTGAGATCTTCTCCAGGGGAGCCATCCCCAGGGTGTAGGGGGTCCCAAGACCCACCCCCCGCATCCCCAGGTTTGATGATTTGCTAGAACTCCTAGGACTCAGCATGCAGAGCTGGCTCAGTGCAGAGAGAAGACCCTTGGGGGGAGGTCGGGGACACCAGGCGCACCCTTCCAGAACCCCTGCCATGGAGTCATGCAGGACACGCTTAACTCCCCAGCAAGGAGCCATGATAACACATGTGAGGTGTCGTCTACCGGGGAGCTCATCAGAGACCAGCGCCTGAGGTTTTTATGGAGGCTGGTCCTGTGGCTGCCTCTGCCTGGCATGTACCAAAATCCAGCCTCCTGGGGGCAGAGCAGGTGTCAGCACAAGTCGTGGTGTTTGTACTAATGGTTTAGGCCCAGTGAGTCACTCTTCTCACTCAGTGGTGGGGACCCTGTGCAAATGCGCGTTCCCAGATGCCAGCCAAGGGCCAGCCTTGTGAGCAGGGTCAAGGGTGCCCATCCCCGTCTGCTGTGCTAGCTCCTTCCTGCACAGGGCCCGTGGGTTCATCCTTCTGGAGTGGGGGCACTGCAGACAGTCTGGGTTCAGGGAAGTCACCCCTGAAAGGTGGCCCCCCTCCCCGAGAGCAGGCATTGCTGTCAGATTATTCACCTTTTGTGTTCTTGAAAGTGTGTCCATCTCTTGGATACACATGTAGCCAGAGTGATGGGGGCATTTGAAGGGGTAGGAACATAGTGGCCCCGGAGAGCTACCCAGGACCACCTTTATGTGGGGGAGCGTCAGGCAGGGGTCTTGGTTATAAACAACAGGAATGAATTCTGGTTAAATTCATCAGGCAAGGAGTTTATTAGAAGGGACTGGCAGCTCACAGAACGAGGGGAAGGTAAAGAAACCAGCTCAGGAACCAGTGGAGGAGCCAGGGCCATACCCGGGTCCGGTGGCGGCGATGAGAAACCCACTCCAAGCAGTTCATCTTCTCTGCTCCACTCCACAGGACCTTCAAAGGCCTGGGGGAGGCCAGGGGCCTCACTGGGTCTCTGCCAACCCAGGCTGGGGGGCAGGGCACGTTGATTTGGGGGAAGTCAGTCCTTGAAGAAATGGGTGAGCTATTCTGTGGAGGACGACTGCACATGTGTGGCCAGGTGGCCACAAATGCCCACTGCGGGGGCCCACGAAGGGGGCTTGACAGCTATTTTGGCTCTTGGTAAAGAATCCAGGGGCTGCAGATGGCAGTGAGCTCTCGAGCTTTGGGGTGCCTTTAATCACTCAGCAGCAGGACTTCTGGGTCGGGGCAGGGATGCAGCAGGCCACACGGGAGCACGTGGGGCGGCAGAGCAGGGACACGCAGTAGGAGGGTTTGCACACAGGCCGGCAGAGCAGGGACACGCAGGAGGCCGGGCGGCAGCAGCTGGGCTGGCAGGAGGCGGGGCCGCAGCAGGAGGGGACGGGCACGCAGCAGGCGGGTCTGCACACCGGGCGGCAGATGAGGGACACGCAGGAGGAGGGTCTGCAGCAGGACGGGGGGCAGGGGCTGGGCTGGCAGCATGAGGGGGCTGGGCAGGGGGTGGCCTTGGAGCAGATGAGTGTGCGGCAGATGGGCTCGCAGCAGTCCTGCTGGCAGGGGGAGGAGGTGCAGCAGGAGGGCTGGCAGCTAGACTGCTGGCAGCACGAGGGGCCTGAGCAGGGGGAGGCCTCAGAGCAGACGGGCACACAGCACACGGGCTTGCAGCTGTCACGGGTGCAGCAGACAGGGGTGCAGGAGACGGGCTCACAGCAGGCTTGCTGGCAAGGGGAGGGGGTGCAGCACGAGCGCTGGCAGCTAGACTGCTGGCAGCATGAGGAGTCTGAGCAGGGGGAGACCCCAGAGCAGACAGGCACACAGCACACGGGGGAGCAGGAGACAGGTGTGCAGCAGACGGGCACGCAGCAGGCCTGCTGGCAGGGGGAAGAGGTGCAGCAGGACAGCTGGCAGCTAGACTGCTGGCAGCACGAGGGCGTGCAGGAGCTGGTGCAGGCTGACTGGCAGGGGCTGCACACACAGCTGGCAGGGGTGCAGATGAGGCTCAGGCAGGGGGGTGGGGCGCAGCAGCTGGGGGCGCAGCAGGGGGGCTCGCAGCAGCTCTCTGGGCCGTCGTCCACCTGCCAGGAGGAGTCGGGGCAGGAGTCCCAGGCACCGGGCTGGCAGACCCGGCTGCCATAGCTGAGGTCGCTGGAGCAGACGGACAGGGTGGAGGCGGCCATGGTGGGGCGGTGGGGCTGGAGGAGGGTCGAGCGTGTGTGTGTGTGTGTGTGTGCGGGAGAGGGGGTTGAGAGTGTGTGAGGTGCTTTGGGCTTATATACATGTTGGGGTGTGTTGTCCCAGCGGGCGGCCCCCACGCCCGCCCTTCCTTGTTGCTGTTTGGCACCCTGAGAACTCTCATTAGGGCCCGTTTGTTTTTAGTCCTGGGAGATGTTGCTCAGCTAGAAACTCCTAGTGTATTTGGGGTCTGTTGACACTTCCTCAGCGACCTTTGGTCCAGAGCACAGCGTTGATGTAGAAAGGGTGTGTGTTGTCTACACATAGTGTGTCCTGGGTCTGCATTGGTGGCAGGAGAGTTCCGTCTCTCCCCGTCCTGATGGCCCTTTGCCGATACCTGGGATGGGTCCAGGGCACACCTGGGATGGGTCCAGTGCACATCTGGGATGGGTCCAGGGCACACCTGGGATGGGTCCAGTGCACACCTGGGATGGGTCCAGTGCACACCTGGGATGGGTCCTGTGCACACCTGGGATGGGTCCACTGCACACCTGGGATGGGTCCACTGCACACCTGGGCACTCTGCTTGTCGGGGTGCCACGGCTTCCTGAGTGGCAGGCTGGAGAAACCCAGGTCGAAGAGGCGCTGAGGCCGGGACAGTTCCCACAGTGTCTCCCCTGCGCTCTCTCTGGTGCAGGGAGCTCCCCTGAGGGTGCAGGTGGCAAAGAGGAAAAGGTGTGACAGTCAGGCCATGGCACTTCCCATTTCCCTGGTGGGCAGTGCACACCCTGCCTTCTGCCCGACCGCTCAGCGAGGCCCCAGATCCTGCGGCTGTCCACAGCCTTGCCATCTCCATTTGCATTCACCGCACACCACAAAGCCACGAGTGTAAGCCAGAGCTGCCTGTCCATCTCCCTGCAGAAGGCACAGCCACGCAGCAAAGCTTCGTACAAATGCCAGGGATCGCTGTTGTGTTTCCTGTTGGTTTTTCTGATTGTTAACCGAACAATTTCTTGTGTCACCCCAGCCAGAGACCTGAAAGGTCACCCAGGCCTCTCCCTTCCTTCTGCAGATAATATCCAAGTAGCCGCCACATCATTTTGGTTCTCTCTGCTAAATATGTTTCAAATCCTCTCTGGTCCTTTTATTCCCAAGCATGGATTTATTCCCTATGTGGCAAATCTTCCCGTGAGCTGGAAACAGTACCAGGCTGGAGGATGTGAAGATGAACAGGTCGCAGCCCTGCCCTCTGCATCCCTGCCAGCCCAGGAGAGCTGGGCTTGTGGTACCCTGTGATGCAGTGATGACCGGGCATGGCACAGCATGCACTGGGCCCAGAGGGGTGGGGCCTGACCCAGGTGGGAGGGCTCTGGGGGCCTTTCTGGCAGAGTGCGATGCTCCTGCTAAGCCTAGGGCCTCGAATTTTCACCCTTCCCAGCCGTTTTGTTTCCAACACTGATTATCAGCCCAGGTCTGTCAACCCCTGGGATATTTATGAAAGGCAAGAAAAGGGTTCTAGGAATTCAATTGAATTTATATTTTGAGACACAAAAATAAGATAGATTTGAGCCTGGCCTCCTGTGCTCAGCTCCTGGCCCCTTGGGGGTATAGGAACTCATCACGGAGACTGGACAGGCATTAAAGAGAGAAAGAGAGGGAGAAGATATTTCTGCTTCCGTCTATGACTAGGTAGCTTGTGCCAGACATATACTCTTGCTGAGAATAACTTGAAAACCTGCATAAAATACAAAAACATCTGTTGAAAGCTTTTTGAAGGCTGCCGTTAAAACTAAGAATTGAGGGGCACACATTCTGGAGATGAGAAAGCTTCAGAGAGGTGAGCCAGCATCTCCAAATAGCTTTTCCCTTAAGTGCAACTGATGAATCTTCAATGGGGGGATGGCAAAAGGCTGCAACTGAAACGTATAGAAGCCAGCAGAGCTTCTAGAAATTTCATGGGGCTGGAGTAAATTACATGGGAATTTGTGACTGCAGAGGCAGCAAGGACTCATGGGGACAAGATCCTAGACAGATGGGAGGCACCAAGAAGAGCTCTAGAAGAGGAGGTCGAACCCTCAAGGCATTTGCCAGATTTTCATGCTCTGAGGGGAAGATGCTAAGAAGGCAAACAGAAAGCCACTATAAAGCCAAGCACAGTTTTTGCAGCCTCATTACCGAGGAGTCAAAACCTGGAGTTAAGACCAGCCAAGGAGGAGTGGCTCTCAGTTGGGGTCTCTGGAGAGCTAAATCCTAGGAGTGGGGAAAAACAGACCTTACAGAGACCTCAACTCCCAGCTTCATGTCAATAAAGTGCCCTGCCTCTCAGCAGGCTGCCTGCCAGAGGGTGAGGTGAAACTCTCCGGAGAGGAAAGGCTCATTCAGAGCTGCTAGAATTTTTCATACACAACGTCAAACATGCAATCAAGAATTACAGTCATGCCAAGAAATACGGCCAAGAGACAGATAGACAATAGAAACAGACCCAGAGACAACACAGTGCTGGAGTTATCAGACATGGATTTTTAAAATAATTGTGATGAATATGCCCAAGAAAATAGATGTAATGATGGAGAGTTTTATCAAAAAACTGAAATACATAAAAAAGAAATGAGTAGAAATTCTAGAACTGAAAAAATATGGCAATGGTATTTATGACCCGATAGATGGGTTTAATAACAGAATGGATGGCAGAGAAGGGATTAGTGAACTGGAAGCCGTGAGCATCTAGGATGAAGCTGGAGAGTAACAAGGAGGGAAGATAATTGAATATGTGGTAGACCATGGGGAAGGAACTGCATATTTTTCTTATTGTTGGAGTCCCATCTGGGAGGAAAGAGAGAATGGGGGAATATTTGAAGAGAGAATGGTAAAGAGTTTTCCAAAACTAAGAGTCAAACTTCATATTCAAGTAATGGCATAAACCTTAAGAGAATAAACACTAAAGAAACCCACGTAGACATCATAATGAAACTCATGAAAACCAAAGACAAAGACAAATTGTTGAAAACAAGCAGAGGAGAAAGAAACATCAACCTCAAACTTGCAGCAATAAGACTTATAGTAGATATCCCAAAAGAGAAAAGCAAGAAGGCCTTGGCGTGGCATCGTTAAGGGGCTGAGAGAAAAGAACTGCAAACCTGGAATTCTAGCCCAGAGAGAGTACTGTTCAGAGATGAAGGCGGAACAGAACATCACCAGACAAACGAGAACTGGGCCCACTTGACACCAGAGGACCCACTGTGAAGGAAATATTGAAGGGGGCTTTTCAGGCAGGATGACTGAGTGACAGAAATGCAGGGAGAAACGAGGAGACTCTAAAAGGAAAAAGAAGAGGACAAATAGAGGTGAAAATTGACCTACATTTACAGTCACAATATTAGGATGATATAGATTCCCTTACAGTTTCTTGTGAGGTCTAGACCGTAAGTATCAATCAAATGCATGACAACATTAACAAGAAAAGGTGAGAAGGAAAAAAGGAGTTAAAGTGTTCTGAGGTCTTAGTGTGGCTTTGGAAGAGGTAAAAGTACTAAGTCTGCCTGAATAACCCAAGAAGGCGTGCTCTAATCTCTGGGGTGACCACCGAAAGAAGAGTAGAAACCATGTGTAACCAATAACAAGTAGAAAAGGGAAACTGAATAATAAAAACACTTGATTAATCTAAAGTAGTCAGAAAGTAATTTTTAAAAAGGACGTGTTGGGACAAATAGAAAACATAATCAGATAGTAGATATAAACCCAATCATCAATAATTAAATTAACTGTTAAGTATTAAATATTCCAATTTACAAAGAAAGATTGTTAGTCTGGATTAAAAAAAGATAGGAAACCCCTGTGCCACTTAAAAGAGCTAGATGCCAATATAAGGGCCCAGAAAGGTTGGAAGTAAAAAGCTGGAAAAGGCTATATCATGGAAACACTAAATAAAAACAGTTGGAGTGGCTTATTAGTACCAGATAAACTAGATTTTAAAGCAAGAAGCATTATTTGGGATAAAGACAGACATTCCAGAAAGCTGAAAAGGTCAACCCGCCAGGAAGCTGTAACAATTCTAAACGTATATACATCCAATAACATAGCTTAAAACACAGAAATCAAAAACTGACAGGACTAAAAGGAGAAATAGAGAAAGGTAAAGTCATAGTTGGGGACGTTAATACAGCTCTCTCAATAATTGATAGGAAAGGAGACAAAATAATCTCAGAATAGGAAAGGCTATTCTGAGTTTAGACATAAAAAAAAGGACTGGTAAATTTAATTACATAAATTCTTAAAAATTGCATGGGATAATACATCATTAACAAAGGCAAAAAACAGTATGGAAAATGTATGTGTCATGCATATCACAGAGAAAGAGCTAATCGATACCCAAAGAGTTCCCGCAGTTGCTAATAAATGCCGACAACATAAAAGAAAATGAACTAAAGGATGCAGAGAGACAACTGACAGAGAAATACAAAAGGTTCTTAAACATGAACATGTGTTCAACTCCGCTCGAAACGAGAGAAAACAAATGTATGACCACGTGGGATCATTTTTCGCATGTTAAGTGGGAAAGGATGAAAACTGTTGCTGCTGTGGACTCAGGTTAGGCAGGGAGGGGGCAGCTCAGCGTTGCTGGCCTGCTGTGGGATGTGGACGTGTCCAGAGCTCTGGAGGGCAATTTGCCATTATGCGTCAAAATTTAAAGCCTCATACCTTTGTGCCACAATCATTAGGCACTTATTCTACAGGTGTTCCTGAAAAGCCATGAGGTCTGTGCAAAAGCATCACAGCGGTGAGCTTGTGCAATAATCTGTGACACAGACTGCAGGAGACAGACACTGGGTGGCCCACGCCCCCCACCTCCTGGTGTCCCGGGGCCATGTGCCCCCTGCCCCTTGAGTGTGGTCAGGACTCGCTACATGCTTGCAGGCACAAAGACTGCAGCAAAGGTGATGGGATGTGCATCATGTAAGATGGTAATCCTGGTCTGCGGGGAGACTCCTATGCTGTCGGTAGAGAAGCTTGTGAGCTGCCCATGGAGAGGGCCACATGGCAAGGACGTGAGGGTGGCCTCCAGGCAACAGCCAGAAGAAACTGAGGCACTCAGTCAGACCACCTGCACGGAACTGAATTCTGACAAGAACCATGTGAGCTCGGAGGTGAATCCTTCATCGGTCAAGCCTTCAGATGACAGCCTGTGATGTGGCCCCACAGGGAAGCCAGTTCTGCTGCGCCTGAGCTCCTCACTCACAGAAACTGGGAGACAGCGTGTGTACCAAAGCTTGTGGTGATTTGTTACACAGCAGAAGAAACAAACACACAGACCAGTGTGGAATTCTATGCAGCTGTAACCAAGAAAGAGAAATCTGTATGTATTCGTAGGAACGGAGCTCCACATTAAATTATATTTAAAAAAAAAAAACATAGTGAGTAGAATATCATACAATTTGTATTTTAAAAATTTATGCACACAAAGACATTAGATATGTGTAAATACATATAGAGAAACATAGATACATAGAATGATATACATAGTCAATCCTCATTATTCATGGTTTCTTCATTTGTGAATTCGCCTACTCACTAAGATTTATTTGTAACCCCAAAATCAGTACCAGCAGTGCTTGAGTGGTCATTTGTGGACATGTGCAGAGCAGCCAAAAATCCGCGTCTCCTACGGCCCACGCTCCCAGCTGCAGTGGGACAAGGAGATGGTCGCCCTTGTTTCAGCTCTCAGTCTGTAAGTGTGTCCTTTTCCCAGTCTCTTTATGCCACATTTTACGCATTTTGGGGCTTTATGCTTCTGATTTTGCCGGTTAAAATGTCCCCCAACTAGAGCTGAGTAGCTGTCTAGTGTTCCTGAGCGAGACAAGGCTGTGACAGGCCTTACGGAGAAAATACGTTAGATGGGCCTCGTTCAGGAGTGAGTTATAGCACTGCTGGCTGTGAGTCTAATGTTCAATGAGATGTGCATTAAATATATATTAAACAAAATGTCTTTGAACAGAAACACACATCAAACAGGGTTACGTATTGATCAGTTGATGAAAATGCGCCCGGAGGCTGGCAAGAACCCAACCCCGTGTTTCCCCCTGAGCCGCTGGGCCAGTGCTCGCCAGTTCAGGGTTCGTGCTGACTTTATAGAACATGATTGTGAGTAACGAGAATGGACTGCATGTGCAGGGGTGTGTGTGTGTGTGTGTGTGTGTGTGTACACAGAGAGAGACAGAGAAACGGACACAGAGAGCGAGAGAGACGGGGAAGAGAGAGGCAGAGAGAGGCACAGGGTAGAGAGAAGACAAATGGGTGGAAGCAGCTGCTTCAAGAGAGGAGGGTACGTACGGCAGGCAGGAGTGAAGGAGACCTCTCCATGGCGACATTTCGTGCCTCTTTGCGTGTTCTGTGGTCCTTTGCTACTTAGTGACCCTGTGGGTTGTCTGGTGTCATGTGGGGAAGGCAGGTTGGGTATCTGGCCTGCAGGAGGTCTGGGTAAAGGCCACTGGTCTCAGAGGAGAGGCCGGGCCGTCCAAACAGAGGAGGCTGCCCAAGGCGGGGACGAAGGCTGTGACGCCTCCGCGGTCCAGCCCGGGTGCTCCGCGTGGCTCACGCCCGGGAGCCAGATGCCCAGGAAGCTGTCATCGTCCTGCGAGGGAAGGGAACCACACGATTTGCCCTAGAAGACAAAGTCCTTTGGTCTCCCAAGCTCAAGAAAGCAGGCAAATGGACACAGAGACAGGAGGCCTTGGACAGAGGCACTGTGGTGATGAGACCTCAGGCCAAGAGCTTCGGGTCCTGTCACAGATGTGTGGCCCTGAGAGGGCAGTGAATGCCCCTGGCCTCCAGGTGGCAACCGTGCTGCATCCCCATGGAATGAGGTGCCTGAGCCACAGGGAGACACGTCCTTGTTCTAGCTGCCCACAAAGTGAGGGATGCCGGGGGCGGCCCTGGCCGGTGACTGGAGGAGCTCCGGGCACACCCAGGATGGCCCGAGGCACCACCGACACCCACCCTCCCTGGCTCTCAGAACCTGGGTCAGGACCCTGCCCATCCCCACTCCTCCTCCCGGGGCACACAGTGGGACACACCCCTGAGCCAAACAATGCCAGGAGATTTACGAGCTGGACAACATCACAGGCAAACAAACATCCCTGATGCCAGCCTGGGAGCCGGAACTGGAGCCTCGTGGGCCTGGGACTCAAGAGCCAGGAGGGGTATAAAAGCCACGGCCCCAGGCACCTCACACACACACGCAGACACTCACTTACACACTCACACCTACCCTCCTCCAGCCCCACCGCCCCACCATGGCCGCCTCCACCCTGTCCGTCTGCTCCAGCGACCTCAGCTAT
>NW_025802132.1:0-2821 GCF_021613505.1 Equus quagga | reverse complement strand
TGAAAGTTTATCTTCTCTAATCTCTTTCAGCCTCAAAAGCTTTATGCGTGAATCTGCACAGCTTTTTGGATTTTTTCTTTCCCTCTGGGAACCACCAATCCAAAGTGAAGGCTGCCATCAAAGCTAAAATGCTCCGTTTGGCCTCAGTGAAATTCTCTCCCCCTATCTCTTGTCATAGAAGAGTATTGATTATGTGGTTTGCCACCGTATGTGAGGAAGTTGGCTGAAAATTAGAACATTACACTTATATTTAACGAAAAATAAACATGCCAGAGCTGAGGATGTAAGCCAAACAAATAGCAAACCCTACAGAAATAAAGTAAACCAGTATCTAGACGTAATCTACTGGAACAATGAAGGATCCGATGTCAAGGTCTAGACTACCCAAATTCAGAAAAAAAGACATAAAAATATCTTACCTGGAGAGAGGAATTCATCAGATTTGTCTAATGTGTCTCAGAAACATAATGTCCATAAGGTCGTTGCCAGGACAACCTAGAATTTGGAGTTTCTGATCTCAAAATGTCAAACCAACCAAGATGACCTCGTGTTCTCAGTGCTCAGTTGGACCTAGGCTAGGATAGGCAAGATTCCTTCAAGTGAACGATGGAAATTCAAAGACAAAACCCAACAATCACGAAAGCACTCACATCGGCCTAGAGAACATATGGTGATTAAAGAAATACAAAATTCCTAACTTGGAATGAAGGAGAACACACTGATGAGCATATCTATGGGAGACAGCTGTGAAAGACCATGAGGATTGATGTGGATTAAGGCTGCCCCCATTCGAAACCCCAAGGTTAGCTGGTGAACATGCAGAACTATATGACCCGTTGAATTTCTTTTGGTATGAATTAGAGGTGCCCCAGTGAGAGAAGCCCAGGTCATGCTCACCTACATGCCTATCGAAAGGGCCAGTTTCGTATCTAGTGTTATATAACCACACAATATCCAGAACCCATCTGAACTGAAATCATTTAATGACTTTTTACATCATCTTTTCTTTTTCCATGAAAAATAAGTCACGTACCCATGCCTGATAAAATTAGTCCTTAACCTCAACTCCGGGCAGCAGCAGGAGCTGTGACTGGCCATGGGTCCTTTCCCAATGCAGCAGCAGCAGCAGCTCTTCACTGCCCATGGGTCCTGTCCCCATGCCTGCAGCTCTTCACTGCCCATAGGTCCTGTCCCCATGCTATCCTGTACCATTCTCTAAATAAAAGAGCACCACTGCCAGACTTTGAGGGTCCAAGAAATCTTATTTTCAACTCTTGAGCTTGCCGACCCCACATCATATCTCGTGGCCCATATGGGGAACGTGCTTCATTGGTTTGTGAGCTCGAATTCTGGTAAGTGCCCTTTCCTTCCTTGTGCCTCTCTCTTTTTTGAGGATGGATCTAAATTCACTTCTCCATCAGGAACTGTCTTGAATAGCTGTAGGAATTCGTGTTTGCTGCCCATGGCTACTCTATGATGCAAATCTGGCATTCAGCTTGAAGAGAATCAGTACCTTAAGCCTAAGAGTAATGTAGAATGAATTAATCCATTCCTTCCTGACCCTATCTCTAATACATAAAGTTTACGTGGGAACAGGTCAGCCATTTAAGTCATTAGGATGGTTGGCAATCTCCAAGACTCTTGTGGAAGTTTTCTATCCCTAAAGCTGGATTGGGACACCTCCCATGCACTTGACCATCTGAACTGTGTGAATGTCCCAATCGGGACTTCAGTTCAGGGAAAGTACCAGCATCTAACCTTGGCCTGAGTATTGGAAACCCTTCTTTGGAGAATGGCTCCAACACGCAATTGGGTAGAATGACCCCAGCATGGCGGAAACTTCTTCACTATTTCTCTCCATCATGTTCTCTCTTAAACTTCTCCTTTTCTCTTGGGGACCACTCACCAGGCACCTATTACTTCCAGGCAGAATAGGAAAGATGTTCACCAGGCACCTGTTACTGCCAGGCATAGCAGGGAAGGTATCCAAGGGATGCAATTCTGGGGGACACCCCCATCACCCCTTGCTATAGGCACCCCACAGTAAGAACAACAGGTAGGATGCTTCCCTAAGTTGAGGGGGGATTTTCAAGGTAATGGACCTGTCTCATCTTTCTTAGAGTTACAATGGCCATTTTCGTCTCCTTTTCAGCTTTGCAACCGGGAAACAAATCTTTCAAGAGTCAAGTCCTCCAACACTGGGAGCCCCAACTTTGGCTTTCTGGGTCTGATCACCCCGGTGATGCCAAGTAGGGTGCCCTCTGTTGGCGGTTGACTCATTGAGTATTTTAGTCACCTACTGAATGGGCTATGAGGCTAGGAGACCTGCGATTTATTCTGTGAACTGTCATGCTAGGGTAGTGTGCCCCAGCATGGGAACTGTTGTGTGACTTTTATCATGATAACCCTCTGGGAACGGCCATGTGGGTGAGGTCTGGTGTCTTCTTTTAATTTCTTTGTTTTGCTCATCGTGTCCTCTGTTGTCACCAAGTCGAGCTTAAGTTCAGGCTGGACTTGACCAGAACCTGGACATTCTGTAAAATTGAAAAACTTGAAAATATTTTGCAAGGGACTTAACTCTCAACCCGGGTACTGGGAGCCCCGGCCTCCAGCATGTTCCAGGCCTTTGTAGGCACTGCAGCCTTGTCCAGTTCACTGTCAGTCCAACACTGGCTTTACTGCCATGGGGAATGACGTAAGCATCCCAAGATACTCACCACTTCGGGTCATTCTAACTAATTAGAAACACTTTCAATTGTATGGGTATACCCCAGAAACTTCATCTGGGAGAAAATTTGTGATGTATCTCTGTGCCTTTCTG